>NW_015112913.1:367283-407625 GCF_001443285.1 Poecilia latipinna
CCCCTTCTAAGGATGCAAGGGAAATCAATGCAGACTTTAAAGTACTGAAGCAGAATCATCACCTGGCACTTCATTGACCGGATATGTGGGTGTGGGTCTGACCGACGGCCGTCTGTTCGTCGCGTTTACGCAAACACCTCGACCCTCGAGCAGAGCCTGCAGAGGTTTCGTTTCACCTGGCTGATGCTGGCAGGTCAGTCCGGAGCTGCATCTCCCGGTGTACACTCCGCACGGCTGGCCGAAGCTAAGGGCGCAAGTCATGCAGCAGCCGCAGCCAGGTTCGCGGACTCTCTCGGCGCATTCCTTGGGTAAAGGCTTGCACAAAAGGCGCGCTCTGACGTCGCACGGCTCACACCTAATGACCGGCCCGCTCGCACCTGTCCTGCGGGTGAACGATGCCACAAGAAAAATCATGCGAAGTGCTAGAAAATAGGAATCCATGGCTGATGCGACAGAGAGAGGGAGAAAGTGAGTTGCAGAGAGGTGGCACACAGTCCCGCTGCGGCGAGTTTCCACTGGTCAGCTTCCCTCATTCACATCTAGCTGGCGGACAAAACATCTCAATATATAGACCCCAATGACTGTAGTCACACCCCCGAAAGGCTTGTGGCGCACTGCTGAAAAACTTCGACTGCGCTTATTCTGGACAGTGTAAGAGCTGTCTGCGTAGGTTTTAGACAGAGAAATGAAGAATTGCATCTACAACTTGTCTTTCTAATATTCCGCTGCCACAGCGTATAAGCAGTTGTGTTCATCTCTCTCTCTCTCTCTCTCTTATTAAATAGAATGCCTCGTCATAAATCGCCAATCAATATTACGGTTTTTTTATATATATATGTTTTTACTAATAAAGTACAACAAATGCTAAATAAAATATGGAGCACACCTCAGAAGTATCCACGCCGGGTCCATGTTTTTACCGTCTTTGACTATGGGGGCGCAAATGTGCCATTTCCTAGGAGTTATGTAACATTTTAAACTTGACAAAAAATTAGCAATAACACATTTATATAGATTGTTGAACCAAATTTTGATTCAACATTCAGTCTTCTGAATGCTGAATCCACTCCATTCTTTTATGACGCTGAACACATCATAAATTGTCCGTTGCGCACAGCTCTCTTCAAGTGTCACTGAAGATTCCCCAGTGAATTTAGATGACTGGCCTGCTAGTAGCTCTTTGATTTGATTGCTGTCATTTGTCCATTTGCTTTCTCTCTCCTCACTCTTTCTTGTCACCTTCCCTCTCTCTTTCCCCGAGCTACAGGAGCCAGTGTAGGGATTTTAGATCTGGGTTGATCTATCGTCAGAACATGAGCAGCAACATTTTGAATCACCTGCAATTGTCTGACAGATATTTTTCTTTTTTAGGCAGACTTGAGAAGTCACTATTGCAGTAACCAATGCAACGCATGTATGAGTTTCTGTAGATCTTGCCAAGACATCAGTCCTTTACTCGTGAAAATGTTTTTCAAGTGACAGAAGACTGACTTTGCAACTGTCTTCAGGTCTGAACCGTCAAACCTGTTTCAATTTCTTGATCAATCTTTAGCCACAAATCCTGCCTATTAAATCCAAACTGTTAGAAAAAATAATAAATATATACATGGGAGGTCTATACACACCATCAAGCTAATACAAATAAAAACTTAACTGGCTATTATTTATGTATGCAAAATACAAACAAGTTAATTTATCTGTAATTAGGCAATTAAAACTCAAATATTTTCAGTATTTGGATCAACATGTGCTGCCCTAGGTTGACTTCTAAAACAGATTCTGGATGAATTACACTAATATGACTAGGAGAGTACACAAACCAAAACAAATAATTAAACCTAATTAATAAAAACTATTTAAAATGTTGCCCTTTAAACGAATGGATTGCATTTTTTACACAGTTGAAATATAACATTCTTGCTTGGCATAGTTTGCATAGCTGAGTTTCACAGCTATGACAGATATTTCAGTTCTTGACCAGAGAAGAGAAAACATACTTTAATCCAACACCACAGAGGAAATCAGACGTGATTCAAGGTAGAGCATTCCATTCTTTTGTATCATGTTTTCTTATAATGTAAAAAAAAAAAATATATATATATATATATATATATATATATATATATATATATATATATATATATATATATATATATATACACACACACACCCCTCATGCATTTTCTATTCACACTGTTAAGATATGTGACATAGTTAGCTTAGCTCTGCTCATTTGTCTGTGCTAAATAGCACATCTTAAAATAAGAGTGTGTACTGCACATGTAAGTCAGAAAATTCCAGGATGCATCCATGGCATTCTTTAGGGGCTCTAGTAAATGATTACAGACATTTAACAGATGTCCCAAAAAACTTCAATAGTAAAGTGAAACTACGCTGAGGTGCACCATTAACATTTGACTTTAGAATTTCTTGAAAGTTAAAGTGAAATAAGTAGCCAACAAGTTCTGGCATACTGCCATCTGTTAACAGACAGGTCTACAGCAGAGCAGTGCTTGTGGAATGCCAAACTTTTTTTTTTTCATTTGCAAAAGAAAAGAAAAAAAAGAGAGAGCTGATTTTCCTCCCTTTCCTACATTCTTAGCTCTTCTGAAGGAGCTCTCTCAGCCACCTGTGCATATTCAGCATAGCAAAGGAGAGCAAGAGTAATGTAGTGGAGGAATGTCATCCTGCAGAGCAGCCACTCAATAAAAAGGGAGTGTGAAGAATGTGCTTTTGCAAAAATAGGATATTACTGTACATGTGTTTAACATAACATGCTGTCCAAAGCTGCACCGGCCAACCGCAACAGCTTGTCGAATCTTAAACCACTGTAATTTTCCACTTCTTTAAGATGATCTGGGTAAATCAGATATACATGCCTGGAGCTCTGCAAATTTGCTGAATTCGCTCCAGTAGCCAGAATGTCTTGCATGCTGTCAATTATTGCGCTGAGGTGCTTTGCTAAATATAAACTAGGTACTTAACAGTGCAAGGAAAATAAGTATTGACTACATTTACATTTACATTTACAAATACAGCAAATTTTATGTGGCATGCAAAGAAATATACAGTGGCTATGAAAAGTACTAACCCCTTTAGATGCTTTACCCTTTTCACTGCTTTCACAAACCATGATCGACGAAATTAGGCTTTTTTGACAAAAAAAAAAAGACAAAGCATAAACACTTAAATTCTCAACTGAAAACTGAGTTCAACAATACTGCTAGTTAAATAAAAAATATGTATCATAAAATAAGCTATTGCATACATATTCACCCCGTTATGACTGACCTAATTTAACAGAGGCCCAGTCAGTTGGTACTGGCAGTCACAGAGTGAATGGAATGAAGAGCACATGAGTGCGGTGAGTGTGTCTCAAGTGATTGTAAAGTAAAGACAGCAGTGTCTGGAAGGTTCAATCATCCTGGCCACGACGGCAGCATGAAGACAAAAGTACACGCCAAGCAAATCAGAGAAAGTGGTAATGAAATGAATAGGTCAGGGGATGGATAGGAAAAAAAAATCTCTAAGTACTGACCCCAAGTTCAGGTAAGTCCATCATCAAGAAATGGAAGAAATACGGATAAATCTGCCTCAGTCAGGGCATCCTCACAAGCTGATTAACAATTTTTTTAATGGGGAGCCAAAGGTCCATCTACAAGATACTGATTTGAAGCAAAAAAAAAAAAAAGATAAAATATCTAAGGGGTTGAGTACTTTATGTCGGAATTGTAAACAAATTGTCATGAAGTAGAATAAATCAGTAAGAAAAAGCTACTGAAAACAGGACAACATAAGTTACTAAAAGCCTCAGGCCTATAAAAAAGGGTTCTTATTTTTAAGGTACTGCACAAGAAAATCTTCAGTTTTTCTGTAACACCACAATGATGGCAAACGCATTTCTTTACTTCTAAATATTTAGGCGAGCACGGTAGGGCGCACGCTCCAGATTTCAAAATAACAATTTAACCTTAAACCAACTTTACTGTTTCTGTTATGGCAACAATGGACACCAGGATCAGCTACAAAAGAAGAACTTAAACACAAAAAATGTCAAAGATCCAAGAAATATCTGTGTTTTAAAACCAGTTGCATTGGTGTGTGTAGCATTGTATTTGATAAATTGCAAGGACTATTTTCCTAACAAGTGCTACGCTGTGGGGGCCGACTGCACCTTATGTAGCTCAAAGCCTGAGCCACGTTAGAAGAAGAGCTGTTTATGGGTTACGATAGATTAGTAATGGTTAGGGTTAGGGAAAGTATCTGCATAAATGCAGTTTATGAAAATTCAGTGAAAAATCCTGATATGGGTAAAAACACAAACTTGTGTGTGTGTGTTTGTGTGTGTATTTGTGCATAGCTTTTAATACAAATGAAACTTTTCCCCATTCTTGGAACCAGACATGGCTGTGGAGGTCAAGTGTGTCTGCTTGGTGAGGGTGTGCAAACATACAGTGTATGGAGGTGTGTTGGAATAAGAAAAGAACTGAAGGCCGACAGCCAGATCACATGACAATGTCTGGTCCATTGCTGTTATTTCTCTACCCCCCTTGCATAGAGTCCCATGACCGTCTTTCATATAATTGTTTCAGTCCGAAGGCCTTTTTTGGGACACTCATTTTAGATGACTTGGAAGGAAGCATAAGTCTACATTGTGATTAATACGATAATCTTTTCTCTTTGATTCTACTCTGACTGGCAGCCATACAGAACGTTAACAATTTTGTGATTATTAGAGGCCTGAGGCAACCTTTTATCCTATTCCAAGGTTGGTTAATCATTTTTTGGAGCGGTCTGGCTGCAGAAGTGCCATGGTCCCCATTTCTGGAGGCTTGGCCCCCCGAGGCACTCCTAAGCTGTAATTAGGCCCAAGTGGAGGGGGAGTGTGAAGCTATAGTGGAACTTCCAGCACCCAGCCGGATTGGGCTGAAAGTGGCGCCACTCTTTTTGTGCCTTAAATCCTCCCTCCATTCATCCAATTTACTATAGTTCCTGTTAGACTCATATTAACATTTCAGGAATTTCCACATATACTTTGTTGCTAATCTGCATAACTATCATCATTTTGCTATGAAATACAGTGAGAAAAAACATTACATTAAAAAAACAACTGTAGTTATTGATTAAATATAATGTATGATTCCATTCATGTTTGATTGATCACTTTAATCCCTTCAAACATTTGTAAACCACCATTTTATGATTTACAGAAGTAAAACCTAAAATGAAATATGGGACACTTTTATGCACTTCACTACAGACATGTATGTTTTTTTTTTCTTCACATAAAGTGATGCACGTTTTTCACACGCAAGCAAAAAAATATATATTTTGAAAGAAGACATCTGTTTTGCAGATGCAGGCCTCGATGTGGTTCATCCGTCTTGTAAGTGATGGTGATCTGTGTTTTGTTGCCGAAGTGGTGGGGAACGGACAGAAGCTAATCACAGTTCAATCAATCAATCAAATTTTATTTGTATAGCACATTTCAGCATCAAGGCATTTCAAGGTGCTTTACATAATTTAAAAACAAAATAAAAACAGCATGTGACATTGAATAAACAGTAAGAAAGAGAGAGAGATTTTGGAATTGTTACGGAATTTAAGCGCCTGTCGTCGCTGGACTCCGCTGTCCATTTAACACGGGTATTATCCGGGCCCCGTCGCCTAACAGGACAAGGTCTCCAACCTTGCAGCACCAGGCTCCGTCCACCCATCACACGGATTTTTGTGCATTATAACAGTTGCTGTACTCTAACCTGGTGCAGGCAGTCACAAATGTTTTGTAATTCTTTAAAGGAATGAGTAATCTTTAACTTCGCCCAGCATTTAAATGTTGCCCTTTAGCACAAAAACCCATAAACCTTAGGTCCAGTAGTCTGTTAAGCATTTAGGCTTTTCCTTTGCTTCCATGATGGCTGCAGAAACTTAGTTAACCTCCGTAAGTTTACACTGTATCCATTAATGTACAATAATTCTTCCTCTGAGAAGGGGTCTGTAGATTCTATTGCTCTCGATTACTAGCCAATGTCCCCATTGGGACACATCCACAGCCACAGTGGGAAACACCGGGCCTGGGACCCATGAACTAAGTCATACTGTATCCTCTGTTTAGTTGGTCACATCTTTATGCTCAAAATATTATACAACTTCTATTGGTTTCAGAAACGCTCTAGCTGTCATCTTCTAACCCTGTGTTTTTATCTGCACAAAACCAAGCGGAGAGACCTCATTTTCTGCTTCTATGTCAGCGTGAACTTTCTATTTTTGTCTTCCGCCCTTTGTTCTGCCTCAAATGGGAGCTATTAGCCCTGACCCTTTTAATTGCCCCCAAAAAGTCCTGCATAGCTCAATGCATGAGCAATCACAATGGACGCTCTCAGCCTGACAAACAGGATCCCTAACCTCCACATTGGTGCCAAAATAAAACTTGGACTGGTGAAAAGCTGGGAAGTTAATTGTAAAGTTGTTGTGACTACTCTACTGTCTGTGACAGTCTCAATTAATGTCACTTAGAGGGCTTTTGCTAGGTCAGGATTCCCCACATAATAGATGTCATTATACCATAAACTGCCTTTTCAGTGATTATGTTCATTAACTTTCTCTTTTTTTTTTCTGATACTAACATTTCCTTTATGGTACTGGCTGTTTATTTCCAGTGCCAAATTTCTGATAGACCAGCAACTACTTGAGTTGGTGTCAAATGTTATTACTATAGTCATGCTTTGTGACCCATTACTTTTGAATCAAACATAAAGCATTTTCACAACAACTGAAGGTAACATAGTTACTTGATTTTAGCATAAAATGACACTGTGTGCCTGGAAAAATACATAATACTTCCTCTTCACACCCTTTAAGTGAAAGGGGTTGAAAACATTCCCATACAAACCACACCTATAACTTATATATACTTGCAAGAACACATTTTAAAAGTCATGTGTCATTTCTCTTCTTTACAATTATGCACCACTTTTTGTTAGTTTTGTTAGTTAATTAAGTGCCAAGCGTTTTCAATGTCGCATATTGTCAAAATATCCAAGGGGTAATAATACTCGAGGGGCTCACTGTATCTCTTACAGCTTGCACACACTGGTATTGGTAGAGTGCAATACTTCTGACATGTTCTTCTTTGCTCAAATGGTGTTATTTGTCATTCTGGACTTTCCCCACCTACTTTTATTTTAAGACCACTTTACTCTAAATAACAGAGGGCGATGGGCTCCAAGTTCTCTGCAGTCACCACGCCACACCTGGGCCTAAGCATCCTCCCAGCCCTCCCCGGGAATTCTTTCACCACCTGCAGAGAGGCATTAGCGAGGGAGGCAGGAGGAAGGAAAGTCCACCCCGTTAGAGCTTTTCCCCTCTTGAAGGTAGACTCTGCAATTTAATCCTTCCTTAGCATTTTTAAAGCAACCTGTATGGGCTTGTGCAAAAGGTAGGACCCATATTTCACTGCTCTTCTGACAGAAGACGCCTGGGATAAGTGCATGTCCTGTAATGTAGTACCAGTGTACATCTGTAAACCTCTTTAAAAGATGTGATGCTTCAGGTCAGTGAGTGATAATCAAAAGCTGATTTCAACATTAAGAGGTACCTACGAAGTCCCCTTTCTCTTCAAGGGCTTTGCTTATTCAGGTCTTGTAGCTGGTGTTGCTAGTGTCCTCTGCTGGCAGCAGAGATCATTTATTTCCAGTTATTATGTGACGATATGACGTTTTTTTTTTGTTGTTTTTACAGTAAGCAACAAGGGTCATCTCAGCAGGAAACCATGCAAAATAGAAGACATCAAATTAACATTCTTGATACCAACATTTTAACAGAACAGGAAGAATATTCCACATCTGAGAATGTTTTCTTTTAGCTATCTTGTCAGTTTTGCCTCATATTGTACTCGTGGTCAGAGGTCAATTACTGTTTTTTTTTTTAGTGTCTATGGATGCATGTTTTAAAACTCTGATTGGCAATGCTTTCATTTACAACCCTCTTTTGAATAACTTTCTCTCGCACCCTTTCTGCAGTTCAACTTGAAAAATTAACGCTTGGGCTACAGCAATTTTTTTTTCTAGCATTTTGCTCATATGAAAGCCATGAAAGAAGAAAGCCTAGGAAAAGAAATAAAGTAATGAAGTAAAACTGCCTTCACCCATCTCTGTTCACTTGTTCAATTAACAATGCAAAAAAAACAACCAATTTCCTGTACCATAGCCCAAAGCCTTGAACAGGAGGGTTCCTCTGTGTACCTTACAACTGATTTTGCTAAAGAATGGTCTCTCTTAAAACAGGAAGAAAAAAATGCAGTGTTTATTTACATAACACATCAAAGGACATGACATCAATACAAAAAAGATGTACACATGTTACACATTATATGCACAGTTATAAAATAAGCATGAGGTACATGTATGCATGTATGTATGTATGTGTGTGTGTATATATATATATATATATATATATATATATATATATATATATATATATATATACACGTGTAGAGAGAGAGAGTTACATATATGTAAACATTTGATCTGAAGTTCATACTATAATACTTTTGATCTGAATCTCAAAAGTCTCACACTTAAAACCAAATATGTACATATGCTGAATAAAAATAACTACCTTTTTTTTTTCTTGCCGATATTATGCGAGTCCAGTCATTTCCCAGTTTATTTCAGTTTGCCAAATGCTAGAATATACTGAGAAATAAAATACTTTCCTCAAATTCAGACGCTTTCATAGGGTTTGGTAACAGTGTCCTTTACAATGTTTAGCTTGATTGTGAGTACCTCTATGCCCTTCTTATCTAATTTGACAAAATACTTTGGCTCGTCCATTCGGAAGATCAATTTGTGCTCAAACTTTAACTTCCCTGTGGATGTCCTGAGATGTTGCTTCAATATTTCCACAATACATTCTTCCATGATGCCTTCAATCTTGCGAAGACCACAAGGCCTTCCAGCAGCAAAACAGCCACAGAGCATGATGCTGCCACCTCCCTACTTATCAGCCGTTAATGGTACATGAGGCCCTGCAAAATTCTCACTTCTACCTTATAAATGTAACAATGGTAAATGTTACAAACATCCCTATTTTGACACATATTGTCGCATATGTCTCCCATGGTTTTAGCACTCACCTGTTGTTTGAAGAACTAAAAATGTCACCTGAAGCCTCTATACAAATGTTGTACATTGACTTATAAGAAACTTACAAGGCTGTGACATTGTCATCATCTGGGCTTTCCCAAACAGTTTATAAACATGGTAGTCTTGAAGTATTTAAACATATGTATCTGAAGAAAGTAATAAAATATTATCAAAAAAAAAAAAACATGGTAACATTCTGGCATTAAACAAATAGAAATAACTGAATTATCCATACTGACCTAACACAAGAAAATATTAGCTTGATTTAATGTTAGACAGTGAGAAAAACAGCTTCTTATGCAGTGCAGGAAAGTATCAGGTTTCAGGGGAAATCCATGCAACAGTACCAACAATTTTGCTGTGACTGTGGGTCCGTCTCTGGATTCAAATGATTATCCAAAGCACAAAAAAAAACAGGTATATGAAAACAGCCACTATCTCAAATACAATAGGTTTGGGTAGTTAAAAGTAATTTTAGCCCCCAAGCACAGGTGTATTGTATATGTCATTGACAGATGGCTAATGGTGACTAAGTACACTTCCAGCACTGAGCTATATATTTCATTCATTTTAGTTTTAAAAGGTTAAAGTCTCCTCTACTCCTCTTCTTGCCCCCAAATTCAGCAGCCTGTTTCCTTTTTAAGTCAGAAAGACCTCAACTAAACTACAAGACTGTTTTTGACTATAGTATTCCAGCAAAGAACAAAAAAACTAAAGCTGGAAATCTTGGTAGCTGTTTTTGATAGGCATCAATCCTCTTCTATAAAATAGCAACATTGTCTTTTAACCAGTTTTTGCATGTATATATACAATTATATATATATATATTATTTTTTTAGGGTTTAGATGAAACAGCATTGTACATTGCCTATAAATTTAATACAAAAACACTCACATAAAATCCCTCAAAAAAAGAAAAAAAAAATCCAAGTGGTCATGTTCTAATATATCTTATGACAAAAAAAAGACCTTAACACTTAAAAAAAAAGACACTCCAATACAACTCATGCGTACCGTACTCAAAAAAACAAGAAATACACATTGCATAGGTAAAATATAACAATACAAAATAAACATAGCTAGTTCCAAACATTTTCCCCTTTTGTTACTCTGTTTTTCAGATATTCAAAGTTCAAACTGAGATACTCAGATATAGTAAAAAAAAATAAAAATAAAAAATAAAAAGACGCTTGTACGTCACCTACAAAATAATGCTTGTTATTTGCTTGGATTAAGTCAGTTTGGAATTAATTTGTAATTAAAAAAAAAAAAAAAGAAATTAAAAACACATTGCTCCCACCACATCTTTATGTTGTCACACAGCTGCCCCCCTCAAAAGGCATGTTCTCTCATTCTGCAAAGTTGCTGAGAAAAATTACCCTCTATGTCAAACGATATTTGTCCCACAAGAGAACAGAAAATTCTAGATAGCTAACTAGAGATTCTTAACATTCTGATCAACAGTAAAGAGTAAACGAGTCCTTAAGTTAAATTTTCAAGGAAGCTGAAAAATTAACAAAAAAAACCCTCTTGTTTCTTAACATGGATTTTTTTTTCTCTCTAAATTAAATAAATGTACTTGGGGAGGGAAAAAAAAAATCATTAGAAAATTATCAGTCTTAGATTATACTGATGCAATAAAAGCTTAATTTCTTTTCAGGCTTTTTAGGCATTCTAATCACCATGTGTCCAGAAAACGTGTAAGACGCTGATTATTTAATAATAATTTATAACAGTACAGGACAGTAGAATTGTAAATGTATAGAAACAACAATACTTTAAGGGTCTTGCGCTGGATTAAATTTCAATTAAAAATAAACAGATAACTGTTTTCTTTTTTTTTTTTTGAAACATCTCACTGATTTTCTACTAATAGTATAATCAGTGAGTATTTCAGCAACACTCAGTAAATATCCAGTTGACATCCACAGTCAGACAAGTCTGTTTCATTAGCAGTTCCTGTCTGTAGGTTCTCCGTATCCTCAGTCTTTTGGTTGCTGCGTTTGGCCTCAGTAAACATTTTTCCAGGTGACCTGCTCTGTCCTACTTACTCCTTTGTGAGCCAATCATCACTTTAGAGACAAAGTTCACAATGGCGCTCGCTGGCTGTTCGGGGTCATGTTCTGCAAATAGGTGGCACACATTGTCCAGGGAGGTGCCAGTTTTCCTTGCCACAAAGCCAAAGATTCTGCAAAGGCAGAGGATAGTAGTTAACAGCAGCAGCGTCATCTACCACAAAATTAACCTTTTTTTTTTTTTTTTTTTTTTTTCAAAAATAGCTGTAGTGACATGGTTTTGACTGAAGCTTTGGAGAAAATAGTAATTACTTACTTTGCTGATGGACAGCCATCTTTCTTCCACCTACAAGCGGCAACAACACGGCATCAGTAAGTACTGAAAATGAATGTGGTCACAAAATATTTATATTTACTACATGATTCAATGAACACGACTTACTTTCTATCTTGAGGGTCCAAGGCACAAAATATCACCGTGTTGACATTGTAATGTCTCCTGAAAAAGAGTCTGAAAAACAAGATTTATGTTGAAAAGTCACGGATGCATCCGTGCAGTAACGGTTTAGGGAAAAGTGTGTGCTGGGTGCTCACTTCCTCTGGTTATCCGTGAGAGTGATTCCCTGGGAGGAGACTTTGAAATGGACCACAGTAGGGACGGGTGGAGGGTTGGCGTCCAGGGTCATGGTCGTGGCTTTCTGCACTGCCTGGACTCCTGTTAGAGACTCCATCTCCACAGAGCTCAGGTACCACACATTACAGGCTGAAGCAACGACAAACAATCAGATTCCAACAATCAAAGCTGCACAGAGCAAATAACAATACAGTTAAGTGCTCTCTGTGATTCAGTGCTAGAAATAACTAAAAAGCAGGACGTAAAGACAGGGATTGTGTCACTGCATTACAGTCTGGTTTTATTGTGTTTGTCACCAAGTCTATTTATGGTGAATGACCTAAGAAGTCTGATTACCTGCTCCCTGTTTCAGCAGCTCGGTAGCCGAGTTAGTGACTGAATGTGAAACACTCTCCACAACATCTTCAAGAGGATCTTATGAACAGCAAAAACAAAGGACATAAATAATGAAGCTTTATTATCAAGCATGGTTATGAAATGATTGCAACAACCACTTATAGACCAGCACTGAAATACTCTGGCATTTTTTTTTTTTTTACATTAAACTGTGACCATACCTCTACCCATGTACAAATTTTAGAATCTCTGTGTGAACGTTTACCTTTGTCAGGTATAATAAGTTTACAGGGAAGAGCCAACGGAGTGATTGAATGTTGGTAAACCAATGCAGTTAAGCTTCCTGTAAAACAACAGAGTGGGAAAACAAAATTTAAATTTACAGGAGAAGTTGCACTGCCAACTTTGTAGTATTAATCATTATTAAAAGTCCCTTGTTAAAAGTTAGAACATATGATGCAGAGTGAATGAATATTTGTTTTAAGCAGAATGACAGTTCTCAGTTAATTTGGTCAGTGTGATTACTTTTATGTCTCTGCTGCTGATTTGTTTTCCTCATGCTTTAACTATTTAATTGCTTGCGTAAATAGCTGCACTGCAGATAGACTGTTATTTTATTTGTTGAATGTCACTGCCTTTTTACTTGTGTCTCTCTTGAAAAAGAGATTTTATTGCCAATAACACAATTATCTTCTAAGTGAAGGTAACAGCATTAAAAGAAAAAAAAAGAGGCAAAAGTAGAAAATAAAATCTTCCAAGTGAAACATTTAAGATCCACAAAACCTATAGATAATGCAGGTAATGCAAAGTTCATAATAATACAGTTTGAATAAAAGTGAGAAATACAAGTACAAAACTTTAAAGATCATTTTTAAATCACAACCTATAAATTGTATAATGTAAATAATACGAGAAAAATTATACTGAACAAATAATTAAATACATCAGTATTTAAATGTTTCAATGATAATAGTTATTATTCCAAAAATATTGGTTAGTTTATAGCACTTTTGGGCATCCATTAAAAAAAAAAAAAAAAAGTCTTGCATGGATAGGAAATGCTATTTAGATCACTTGTACCATGTACTATACACCAGTAGAGGGCAGTATTGTTCAGAGACTCCTAGTTTTATATGTTGTCGAGGAAAGCCTATAATTCATGTTTCAGCAGCATAGACACTCACCAAAGTAGGGCTCATTGGGGCACCCCTTCAGACGCACGCCTTTCTGTGTGCACTCAATCAGGAAGTGGCGCACCAATTCGTTGGATAGATCACCTCCTGTAGGGAAATGGACACAAGTAGTTAATATAATTATTCTGCTTTGCTAGTCTGTCTCCTGTACTGAATTTATGTCTGTGCAGGAACTTTTTCTGTCTAAAAATATATTTAAATACAAGTCATCAAAAGCATTTCTGTTTGAATCTGAGGTGTCTTTGAAAGGCATGTGAACACAAAGGCTTGGAGGAAAAACTTGCTCCTTGGAGCCGCTTGGATTTCATATTTCTGACGCGTAATGATGGTCCAGGATCAAACGGGACTCTGGACTATGCCACAATGTGATGAAAACAAAAGGACAGGTGTGAGCAGTGGGGGGGAAAAATGGAGGGACCAAATGATGATTTAATCTGGTATAAGAGTATAAACTAAAAATCCAATGAAAAAAAAAATATTTCTTACTTAACTGACTGAAGGGTCATTAAATAAATACTAAACTATTTCAATAGGCAGATTTTCTTTGTGTGTGCATAATTAATAAGAAAAATAAGCTATTGCTAGAAAACTCTTGCAAATGTTCATAATTATCAGCATCGATGGGTTTTCAGTAAAATTCCAATGTTTATATATAAAGGGATGTCTAACTTGTAAAGAAAGGGCTTGATTTCTTACGACCTGGAGAAATTAAATCATTAAGCAGAGTTTTGAAAAGTCTGACGTAATACGCCAAATGCAGGTTTTGTTGACCAAACATTCATCTAAGGCAATTCTCTAAGCCAACAGAGTGGAATGTTCTTTCTTCTCATCTCTTGGATGGATTGAAAGGGAGACGTTTACATATATTTGTTTTCTTTTACAGAACTAAAAAGCTTTGGATAATGAAAGATTTGTCACTCAGACTGAAGCTGTTAAAACATTGCCAATCCCCTGCGTTGGCAGTGCATACAGGAATCCTTTGTGCCCCTATGTGTTGTTTCCTTCCCAGAAAATACGCCTTCTAGAGTTATTAAAATGGTTTCTGATTCACATTTTGTGGGATCAAATTTCTTTCTGCCTCCTCCATCGTCACCATCAACCTTTGTTTTGGTTGTTGTAACGCTGCCAAATTTTTTGGCTTACCAATTGTGTTTCCATTCCTAAAAAAAAAAGAGTTAATTACACAACTATGCAAAGCAAAACAAAATACTTCACTGATATACAAACAGAAATGTGCACATAGTTTTTAGATAAAGCAGATATAGTGCAAGTGGAGCAGGTCACTTTCCTCCACTGTCCCCTGAGAATAGCTTTACAGAACCAGTATGTCTTTTGTTAAGGGTGAAACATTAGCTGTATAACTATGACAATCTGGCAATACAGGTCTGTTTCACAATGATGATGCCCAGAAGAGAAAAAAAAAAAAAGGTGATCAGAGCTTACAAACAACAGAAAGACGGATTCTCAGTTTCCAACATGATGATGGCTACAGTGGGTTGTAACTACAGACAACTTGGGTGGGACTTTGTTTCTTCACACGCTATACAGGATTATCTCTGGATTATTCTCAGATATCATAAACATGACATTTGTGCTGGAGTCAAAGTATGGATGGGGGGGATGTTAGCATGGATTAGCATGAAAAGCGAAAGCAAAAGTCAACAAAACAAGTCACTTGTCTTGTGACTTGTCACAAGACAATGCCACACAGAGCATTTAGTTTCATCCCCCTTGAGTAAAACTTTTGTAGCATGTGCTTTTTTAGGTTTACACTACTAGAAACTGAGATTCTGTCTATTTTTCTCTGCAAAGTAATTTTTGCTGCCAGATCGAATTGAGACAAATCTATGAGCTTCAATCGTCAACCTTTGCCAGAAATCCTCAAAACATTTAGGTGCAGACGTTGGCTGGGTTATTTTTTTTGCATTTCATTACATCTCTGGCTTTACGTCTAGGATTCTTGTCTTGTTGGACATTAAATCTGTACTCCAAGCTCAAACCTTCCAGGCTTGTTTTGCATTTAAGCTCAATTCATTTTCACCAACTAAGTAGCAAACTAACTAACTAATTTCCATTACCCTTCTGGACAGAAGCATTCCGACAGCATGGTGCTGCCAACACCATGCTACACAGCTGGGCCGGTGTTCTCAGAGTGATATGCAGTGTTATTTTTCTGCCACACAGAGCATTGTTCAAGCAGGCCCTGGCCTGTCTTGTGTATTATTTGGTCTTCAAGATGAAATCTGTTCTTCAATTATCTCTACAAAAACCCAGACTTCTTAAAGCAATTGTGTGCAATGGAATTTACTGTATGTACAAGAGTAAAGGGAGTGAATACACAGAGGCCACATTTATCAAATATTTATATATAAAAAAAAACAAAACATCAAGGCATGCAAATAAGTTTTTAATGCACTGTAAATAAAAGACATGCAACACACCTTTTCTGCTCTGCTGGATGACTGAGAGAGGAGGTGTAGACACCTTCATAGCCAGGCCGTAAGCCCCTTTGAAGGAGTGGCTGTCCCTCACTATGAAGCAGCCAGGCTCCTTCTCCTTCAAAACTGAAATAGCTAAAATAATACAAAGAAACTGTGTTTGAGCATTACATGTTTTTTTTTTTTGTTTTTGTTTCTTCAATTAAGTAATAATAATCTAAACCCATTCAGAATAAAGCACACCTACCTTGATCTCTTGAAATATCTGGTTTGTACCAGAATTTTGATGTATCCTGAACAAACTTTACCGTCACCTGCTTGCTGACCAGCACATCTGGAATAAAAATAATAATAGAAGTACTGAGTTAAAGAACAACACACTAAGTCATAAGAAAAAAAAAAAGTACTAACCTGGGAGAGGTGAGGCAGCAAGTGGTGTCTGAGCTGACAAGTCGGGCAGCACGTTAGGGAAAGGAATACTCAGGGAGCTCCCACTATGGGGACTCGAGAACCCGCTGAGGGCTGGAGATACGGTCCCCAGTGAATGCTCTCCATCTGATACCCTCTTTTTTTCAGGAAGCAGAGGAGGCTGTGTCTGGGGAAACTGTAGCTGATGTTGACCGTCCATTGAAGCTAGAAGATCCCTGTCGATACCCATGTCCAGACAGTTTTTGCCGTAGCCGTGAAGTGAGCTGTCTTGCTCGTCAAAGCGCTGGGGGCTACGGCTGATTGTGTAGCTAGCCAAACGGCTTCGCTGGCTGCTCCGCGGAGAGCTGTGTGCGTTGGGGACAGGATGTGCATGAGGGTGGTGTAACGGCGGATGTAAGGGAGAGTGATGGCCATATTCGAGAGACACCGAGGGCGGTGGCGGCTGTCGGACAGATGGGTAGTTGCTCAGGGAGGAGTGGTGGGTCAGGACATGATGCTCTGGCCAGGACTGACTTACAGATGAGCTGGATAAATAAGACATTAAATGAAAAGTTAATGATGGCACAAAAATTGCTGTTAAACAACTTCGAGTGCCTCACAAATGTATTTATTCTCCTGAGACTTTCCCACATTATATAACAACTGTTTACGACTACAAAGATCAACACATCTTATTTAACGGGACATACCAATGCAAAGGAACACATAATTATGAAATGGAAAGAATCAATGCACGGTTTGCAACATGTTATCCAAAAAAAAAAAAAAAAAAAAAAAAAAAAAAAAAAAAAAACAACAACAAACTAATAAGGGTTGCAGGCATGTGATTTGACCTACTTTTACTCTAATGCCACAAAATGAAACCTAGTGCACCTGGTTTCTTCTAGAAATCATCCATTTAGTAAATAAAGTCTCCCTGTTTAATTGAATCTCAGTATAAATACAGTTGTTCAGTAAATGAGTCATAGGTTTGCTATAGCACCGCATAGAGCAAAAAGCATCATGCAAACCAAGGAACATAGCAGACACGCCAGTTGTGGAGAAGTTCAAAGACGGTCAAGTTATAAAACAAACTCATGAGCTTCAAACATCTCACAGAACGCTGTGCAATCTGTCAAGTAGAGTACAAGAAAGTTTGATATATAGTTGCGGCACTACCTGTCTGACTGCTGATGATTTCCAGTGATGGAGGTAGAGTATGTTGAATTTAGCATCCTGTGGCAGCTGATGGAGGAATCTGGCAAAGTCTCAAAGCTCACATGATTGATCACAGAATGTCCATGAGGTTCTGCAGAGTTACCAAAAATAATGTAAAGAAAATTACTAAAAAAAAAACAAAAAAACCAAAAAAATAAAACAACAGCAACAACAAAAAAATACAGGAAGAACCAAACTGAGGAACTCATTAATTTGATAGTACTTTGCATAGTTCTAGAAAAATGTCAAATATAAATTAATGCTAGCACATATGGACAGTAAATAAAAGAGAAAATCTGCAAAAAATTTGAGGAAAAAGCCCTGGTTTAAATTGCATAATATGAATTGGAATTAACAGTAATAAAACTGTCCACAGGCACCAAAATGATCTGGTCTATATATACATAAAACCAATCACTGATTATTTCTGCCACAACCCACTTAGTCAACAAATCAAGAAGCCAAACTAAAGCTGAAAATTAAAAAACAGCTTACCATAATTATCTGAAACCCTTATTTAAATAAACCATAATCTGAGCCACAGCTATATACTAACAATCTTATATTTCAACAGAGTGCCTCTCCGTGTGATCTAAAGCTAAAAGGGGTTTTTTGTTTTCTCCCTGTTCCCCCTGTGTGAACACACTCACACACAGAGACTTTTTTATGAAGGAAGAAAAGTTTTTTTTCTATGCCATGCCTTCTAGTTGGTAACCATGGAGATGCAGCTGAACTGAATGCAGGCCTGTCTGGGGCACAGCAGGGGTACAGATCTGCAACCAACCCTACAACCTTTAGAAATACTGTATATCTTTGGGGATCAAGTGAAAAAAAAAAAGGCAGGGACAGAATGCAAAAATGAAAGTAAAACTTTTGTGATTTCCCAGAGAACAATGTCTAAGCACTAAGACAACAATGTACAAACTTAAAACTCAGCGATATGCATGTAATCACAGGGTGTGCCCCTTCTCAGATAAAGACCACAGCTCAACAAAAAAGAAACAATGAAGATATTTATAAAAATGCCCTATTCCACAAGACAAAACCACACATGCAATCTTCTTGGGGCAGAAAATTGTTCTGGGAATCTCCCTTCGTCTGTTGCACAAACAGGATCTTTTTTCCTGTTCCCTGATAACAACAATGTCAGCATTATTTAGGGCATCACGGATGAGTCCAGATAGTTTGTTTCCCTGCTTCAATCACAGTCACAGGTCAGACATGAAAGGCGACTCCTGGTAGAGAGAGCGAGAGAGAACTAGGGAAAAAAAAAAAGGTCGTAACTAGCTGACACACACAGACTTTTAGGAAGAAATGTTTTCTTCCTAAACTGATGAACCTCCAGATGTTAATAGAGAACCCAAATTCTTCACTTGAAGTTAAATCTTCCCATTACATGTTTCCCCTTTCTTAAGGAATAGCTCAGCATTTTTCTAAGTGTGTCTCTTTGAAGTCGATAACTGTTGGTCACCTTCAGCGTAAGTCCACATTCATAAAGTCCCTGAGGCTAAAGCTTCAGTCTAGTCTTAGAGTGCCCAGTGGTGGGCTTCCACTGTTTGACTATAACACCAATACCAAAAAAAAAAACAAAAAAACATAGGACTTTACTCTGTGATTTTAGAAAACGATCTACTGTTAAGGTGTTTGTATTGCGTTCGTGTTAAACAAAACCTGATGATTATTTACAATGGCTTCATATAAAAGTAAATTGTTATAAAAATCCTAACAAATAGTGTTGACGTAAACCATTGAAATATTTTTGTTCTAGTTTTTTTATGCATGTCAGAATCTCAATCAGAATGCGTTTCACACAGGAGGATCAACGGTGGTGCACCGTTTTACTCCAATAAAAGTCCTTTCCCCATTCCCCAGGCAAGACCCCGGGTCCTTTCAGACCTGCGATTAGCAACCTCTGGGTCCGGCTAATCTGCATTTACTAAATGAAGATCCCAAGAGAAACATCAATCGCTTATAACAGTTTAACGAAACATTTGAAAAAAAATCTGAATGATCTCTATAGAACAGAAACTTCCTACACATGCAGGCTACTGGTCCTACCTTGATTTGTTCCGAAGCCTCCAAACGACTGCATGTTGGGAGACGGAATTTGCCTGAGTTCACTGAACTCGGACATAGTTTTCACTGGAAATACAAAGATGAGGTGGGTGTGGCAGTGTTTACACAGAATGAGATCCCTCATTAATTTCACAGAACATGTTACTTACCGTAAGGTGTTGGTGGTGAGATGGGGAATGCAGGAGTGGGTGGAGTCATGTCAAGTCCCGTCTCAATTCCACCAGTGTTGTCTAGGCCCTGGGTTCTATAACCGGTACTGTCACTTCTGTACAACGTGGGATGCTACAATAGATGATACATGAAACACATCTTACAACACAAAACAACTATATATGGCATAAAGACATGATTTGGGAAGAAGCAACTGCTAAGCATACCTGAAACTGAGAGACACATGGGGGGTATGTCTGCTGGCCCTTGTACTCCTCTGGGTCACCCCAGCCTGAGTTACAAAAGTCTGAGTGATGATCCATTACATCCTTCCCTTGGCAACTCAAACTCCGTGTGATGCCACTTCGCACATCATTGGACTGGGCAACTGCATACACACAAGTACACAGCAACAACATGTTGATTAAATATTAACACAGCTTTATGAGCATAACAAACTTCAAGGCAGTAAGTTTAAAAAAAAAAATACACGATCAGACATTAAATCAGGCAAAGTGTTTCCCTGCATCATGAACTTTTTGAGGTGAATTACGATTCCCAATTATTCATTTTTTGATGAAATACCAGAAATATGAAAAAGGAAATACAAGGATTTTTCAAATCATCTTTATGAAAGTCAGACTTTTACGTACAATAAGATTACTATGCCTTTTTAAAAAAAAAAAGTGAAAGCCTAAGAAAATATGGCGTGGCTTCGTAAGCTTCTAATATCTTAACTCACAACATGTGGACGTGTTTTAAGGCGACACCTGAAAGACGCTGCTTCCTTATGAGGCGTCATTGAAAAATGAAATCAGCAAAAACATCAGGTCGAACATTGTGGACCCCAACAAGTCTCATTCATCCTCTCAGGATACAAGTGACCCACATGAGGATTTCCAGACTTTTTACCATTCAGAAAGAAGATGGGTTTTGTGTTTAAGAGATGATTGTGCTTAGGTGAGAAATGAGCAAATCAACCCAAAAATAAAAGCACTCGGCATTTTCTTATGAAGGTCAACACACATTAACCATCTCAGACTGAAGTGTCTGTAGGACATGTTTAGTGTACTTCAGCCTTGGAAAACTTTACATGGAGCTTTACTGATTCCAATAGAACCGGCTCAAAAAGGTCAAGTGCCAGGCCTAGGAATGATGCCCACCCACGGGAGACAGCCAGTGTGGGTTGCTTGATAGGAAAGGTGCGTAGGGGTGTATTGTTGATGAACGTCTGATGCCTGGAAATTTGCATCGCTGTTTACAACAAAATCCCAACTATGAAGTATGGGAGTGGCAGTATTCTGTTTCAGGGGAGTTTTGCAGGAGGAGGGACAAATATGCCTCACAAAAAAAAAAAAGAAAAAAAAAAACAAACACATAAAGTATGACCAAAGTACACTTCGTGGAAAGACTGAAGCAATAGCTTATAGCAGAAGGGGGAGGATTGCCTCTCCAAATGAGCAACGACCAGGAGCATAGCTCCAAATTAGTTGCAAAGTGTCCTGTTATGGAGGATACATAAGGAAACCCTGATAAAAGTCTCAAAGCACTGGGCTAGAATCCCACAAATTATTGGGAGAACCATAATTCCTGTAATGTTTGGACCAGTCATAAAATATAAAAAGTAAGTTCGACCAAATGCTAAGGAAACAGATGTAAACTTCGGAATTAAAAAAAAAAAAGAGAGAAATCTTGCTTATCATTGAGGCATTTAGCCATTGAAATAAATTTGGTAATCCTAAGTGACCTGGAAGAGGAAACATTTACTCTAATCTACTGTCAGACACCGAGGGCAAAATGGTTATGTGTCTATTTACACTGGGTGTGTAAACATCTGGTTTCAACTGCATGTTCCCCAGCCAGAAATGTTTTAAAAGTTGATATGAAACAAACTTATTTTACTTAAAAGTGTCTTCGGTTGATCAAAGGGTATTTTTTTTTTAGAGGAGAAGTCCAGTGTGGGCTAAAGGAGAGCAAGGAGTTTGAGTCTGTGTGACTGTGTGTGGGTGTGTGTGACTCCTGTAGGAAGTGTTGCCACTCATCACCAGAGTGTTAATTTGAGCCCTCCCAGTGAGGTCTGACCGCTTGAGCACTAAAGAATGCTAATGATGAAGAAGTGCTAATGCCTTGGATTGTTATTCATTTTGCCTGGTACAAACATGAATGGGACCCATAGGAGCACTTTGCACTCAGGTTGTTCAGTGATATGCTGCAACAGCTGCACGGTAGAACTGTTGATGGGATATTTTGTAACTGTGCAATAAGTTAACATCTAAAATGAAAGTTGCTGTCCAGTTCCAACAAAATCAAGGAGATGGATACTAACATACCAAGTGGAAGGTCATATTTTGACCTACACCTTCACATTTTAGGAAGTGGAGCTCAAGTTTCAGCTTCTGGTCTCAGAATCATTCCGATGAACAGCTCCACTCAACTCTAACTGTGCCACTGACTGTGATGGAGGATGCCAGCCTGCATCTAGAGCAGCTTTTGTGTACGTACTGCAGTGCTGGCAAACACAGCAGAGTGAAATCATTGGGTTAGATCCCAGTTGGGAAACCATGGCTCTGGTATCTGAATTTAGCCAGAGAATTTATTCTGCTAAACGATGGCATTTAAATCATTTAAAGCTGGTTAAATGATTTTCTAAACGGATTTCACAGAGTTGTGTGATAATTTTTAGTTTTTGGCACACGGCACAAATACAATATTAACATTTTGCTCTGTTTTTTTTCTGCATTTTTCTTTTCACTTTGTGCTATTTAACACTGACTCATTCAACTAACAAAACGTTTGCAGAAAGGCTTGTCAAATTTACAGTTTCTGGTATGGATATAGCATTTAGTATGTGTGCCCTTCGAACAGAAACTAGGTGCTTCAGTTAGTTTATGTTATACTTTGCTCACCTTTTTTGATTATTTGCATTAGGTTTCTATGTGTGACTTGTGTTGTTTATAGTAAATGTTTTTCAATGATAATTGCAACAGCAGCTGCCATAAGGCTGCAATGATTCATAATGGTCCTTTCTTCTCTTCAGAGCTCCATCAGTTATTTGCAGTGTAGATTGAACAAAGTGTCGTTTTAGTCTACACTGACATTTTAGAATGACACCAATGCTTCAAATTTGATAGCTGCACAATCATGATAAAAATCTGATCTGTTGCCCAATGGAGGCCATTAGAGTACAGTAAACTCATTGTCATGTTTAAGAAAGCAGTTTGAGATCCACTAATGCAATATTGCATCCCTCTATTTGTGACATAATACATCAAACGTTTTATGCAAATGACTGTACAATTTCTGATTGAATAAGAGTAAAGAAAAAAAAAATATTGTATCCTTATAGTGTATGTGTCTTTTCAACAATAGTTTCTAAAGAGAAATTTGAACAGATAAATATATGTGGAGACTCCGAGATCTAGAGCATAGATAAATTAATACTAAGGCTAATCAAGAAGCTACTGCAGTGCAAGCATCACCACAGAAAAACTAACTAAAAATATTTACCCTCTGGTGCTAGATCTTTACAGTAAGGCTGATTCATGCTAGCCTGTGTTAACACATCACAGATATCTGTGAGGAGTTTGCACAGAACCTGACACACATGAAAAGACAAAACTCGCTGCAGTCTGATTGACCTGCAAGATCATAAACAGCTTTGCCAGAATACTACAGAGCAAACTCCCCACTCACACCCATAGGCACAGAAATACCTGCATTGGATGTTGATAGCTTCAACCCGGGAAGTGTGATATCTTAAGGGCTAAAAAAAAGTAACTTAAATTACTTACAATAAATCTTGATTGTAAAAAACTAAAAGTAGCTGAAATGGTTAACGTTAACTTGTCTTCCTGCTGTAAGAAGACTAGAAGAAGGATAAAACTTGGTAGATTATTTCTAAAAACAACTGTAAAAGCTACCACTTTTCATCTTCCTTTAGCTTTCTTTCCAAATGAAGCATTTGAGTTTATTTACGGTGACAGGTAAGTATTTGGAATCAAATGGAAAAAGGTGCGCCTGCAGGCTCACTTGTTCCTCCTTTGGAAATTCCTAAGGTCTCTACATTGCTCCCCCATTCCTCCGCCCTCTTCTGCAACTGCAAGCTATGATTCATGAAGCTACATGGCTTTCCATGTTTTCTCCGCATGGCTGGGTTTCTGTTTGACTGCACCTTCTTCAGTCAACGTCCTATTACATTATAACCTGAGCTTAATCTAATACACAAAGGGTACAATCTGCACAGGACAAAGATATAAACTTCACAAACTTTGTTTGATTAAATGATAAAATGTTTATTTAAGTTGGTCTGATAAGGTTTAGCAAGGGGAAAAAAGTGAAAAAGAACTCTGATCTAATCGTTTATTTTTTTCACAACACTGATGGTATCAGATGCATGGGAAACAAGATGGCAAACTTTATTCTTCATTATGGATGTAACAGGCATGTATCTAATTCAGATGCAAGTGCTTGAAAGTGCTTACAATGCATAACTGTGTTTTTTTTTTTTTTTTTTTTTTCAAAATAATACACTAGTAACTATTTTTTAATGAAAATGTAATCTTGTCGGTCATAAGCTAAGCATTTAGTCTCTACTATCAAAGTTCAAGAAGCAGAGATGTTCACAAAGACTGATAAAGAGCTGCTCTCTCTTTCTTTGAGCACCTTTACTGATCTTGCACTCAGTTAGTTTCACATACAAGTTTGGACAGAACTCTTCCCATAAAAAAAAACAAAATCTGAAATCCTGGCAGGAACCCTACCATTTCTGTCATGAAAACATGCTGGAAGGGAGAAACAAGAGAACAAGGTTCAATCATCCTTTGATTGCCAAAAAAGCTATTCGTATACTTAGTTCTTATATATTTTACCTGAAGATGACATTTTTAAATTATAAGTAAAAAAAAAAAAAAAAAAAACTTAAAATAAACTTATGGTGGTGACGACAGGCGTCGTAAATTTAATGGTTATGGCACCTTCATAATGGAGGGGAGAGAAAGGTTGAAGGAAGAAAGAATAACGTCTGCTGAATGGCCAGAAGATTGAATGAATGGTAAATATATTGCTGGACAGAGGGATGAATGGACATATTAATGACAAAAAATACTCAACAGAGGATAAATGCATGGAATTAAGGACATTTGAAGATTTAATAGATGGCTGGCTAAAAGGAAGAATGAATAGTTAATGGACAAGTTAAGTTACGTAAAGAACAGAAGATGGAGATATACACAGTAGGTAGTTTGAGGGACAGACAGACAAATGGATGGATGGGTGATAGTGATGGGTGATGGACTGTTAGGAAATAGTATGAAGAACTGTGGACAACAGGATGGATGAACAGACAGACAGAACAGACAGACATCAGATGGATGGAAAGATGAATTAATGGATAGTCGATGGGTGAATTAATCAACAGATGAACGAATGTGTGGACAAAGGAATGGTTGAATGGACAATGGACAATGAAAGGATGTGACTTCTGGAAAGCATTCTATAGGAAAAAGTCTTCAACATTCTTCAATTTTACCCTTTTCTATTTACCAAAGTTACCAAATAAACCAAATTGCACACTATTCCTGAAAGCCCCGCACACTAATTTCAACCTCAGACTACACAAGCCCCATTATCTAACTCTACTTTCATTAAATATTTCATTCACTGACGAGACTTCAAGAACACCCAGGCTGACTATCTTACCTGTCTGCGGTGGGTTTTTTAGAGTTGCTGTGTTAGAATCGTTGAATCTGACATCAATGCTGTTTGAATTTTTGTTGATTAAGCCGTTGAACTGTGTCCCGCCGTCCTTCTTGGTGGACTTGCTGAAGCTCGATCTAGGCACAAACATGGGATCCAGATCCATGATCAGCTGATTTAGCTGGTCAATGGAGTTATCAATATCCATTGTTAGGGATTTTATCTCGTCATCATGTTTGTTATTGTTGTTGTTATTATTGGTGGTTGGCTGTTCCTTGTGAGGTACTGTGTTCTTGACACTTTCCATTTTTGTGTCCCTGATGTGGTTCTGTGGCTGGTTGGCCAGACTTTCTTTGGGTGAACCGCTCCCAGATTTGATCCCAGAATACCTTTCTGTCTCATTTCCATCCTCAGGCATGTAGTTAAACTGCTGCGCAGCGACCATCTGCTGCTGCCAAACCCAGGACTGTGTGGAGTAGCTCTCCTGTCTGTAAACATGCTGCTTTGGTGTAGGAGCACTGCTGGGGTTTGAAGAAGTCACAGAGTTGCTTCTGGAGCTCAAAAAGGTTCTTCTCTCAAAATCATCCGTTTGTTGAGGTGCAGTGTGATGTAAGTGGTGCTGGTTGTGATGATCCTCTGATCCAGGACACCCAAACCCGTCCGAAAGAAGGGAGTTTTGGCTGCTCTTGTGGCACGAGGACGACAGAGTTCCCAGGCTGTCCAAACTGTGCAGATCATGGCCTGTGTTGACTTCATCGTCAAGGATGTCCGTCTCTCTCTCTCGGGGCCGGGTGTCTCCATTAAAGTGCAACTGTACTGGAAGTGTCTGTTTCAAGCCCAACTTCGGGCCTGGGTCATCCATCTCATCCAGGGAGGGATCCTCGAGACCAAAACCACTAAGGAGCTGCTTCAGCTGGACCTTCTCCTGTGGACTGGGTCCCTGGTTAGCCCTCACAGTAGTGGTGGTGGTGCTGCTGCTGCTGCTGGTGGTGCTGGTGGTGGTGGTGACGACAGGTGTCTGTCTTTCTGCCCACAGAGACGTGCTGGACAGGCCTGAGTCGCTGCTCACAGACAGGGCGTGGTCACTATGGTCAGGGCTGGAGGTAGTGGAGGTTGTGCGGGTCCCTCTTCCCAGTGTGGCTTCTCCACAGACAGCGCTCCTCTTGCTAGCTGCTTTGTCCTGGTTTAGGCCCTGAGAGCGTGGCGCTGCAAAACAGAAGAGATGCTGCAGCTTCATACAGTCAGCTGGTATGGTCACACGCAGATACAAGACAAACAGGGGGACTCACAAAGACAAGACTCCATCAAACGTCTACAGTCATTTTCTACAATTGACAGGGAACACAACAGGAATCACAGCTCAACTCATAAAATCAACATTTAAAACAGGACATGAAACCAAGTCATCAGAATAGTTCAGGATGTCTGAAGTGAGGCTCTGTTAAAAAAATTATAAACAGTTAATATCTTACCTGCGGTGGATAACTGTTTTAGAATCTTGATTTGGTATTATTCAGATTAGCTAGTTTTGACAACAAGACAATTTTAACTTCACTTAGTTTAACTGATTTGCTCCGAACCATGCAAATCTTCTTGCAGGACCTTTTACATATAGTTGTAATAATCTCTTATCTCCAAAATTTGTATGACCCTGATGAGTGTGGTGCTCAAAGTAGGTTATGAATGTCAAACTTTCTTTAAATATTGATTTCATTTAAACATTTAATATTCAAAACTGGCAGCTTTAGGAACTACTAATGTTTTTATTCAATAGAAAAAATGTGTGTTTGAAACTGTGAAACGATGTCATGAGACAGTTGACGCTTTTATTCACTAGTGTCTAAAAGGATGTGGTTTAGAAAAGTAATATAATTTATTTCTTTTTTTCTTTTAATCTGCCATTTAAAGTGGCATAGGTCTTACAATACATTAAATCAGTGTCTGATTGGCTGATCAGCCCCTTGTGACATCTCCATGTCATGAAGCTTGGTTCTGGTTCTAATCCAGAAGACCCTTGCTGTGGTGCATTGCACACTTCATCGGGTCAGGTTGCTTTAAATGTTTTTTGTTTTCATCTTACACATTGTTGTCAGAATGGCTGGTGCAGAGCATTAAGTTGTTCAGAAAAAGTAACAGAAACTAAAGCACAGTTTTAAGTTGTATCCCTGGACGTTCTGGTGTTGAAAGCTGGGTCAGAGCTTTTGAATTTGTGCTGTCTTTTCAATTCTTAGATACATACAAAGCTTTCTTTGAATTGTCAATAGAGATCACTCGATGTAAAGAAAAATAAAACTTTCACCTTCATCCTTCAGAAATAATAAGGCGGCTTCATTTGATACATACTATGACAGGGATCGTCTTATACTATTGGCAAGGTTTAATATTAGGTTACTTATTTCACCACTGCATAAATGGTTTTAACTGCTTATGACCTTTTAACAGAACCTCATTTCAAAAACCCTAAGCTTTCCATTTAAAATACTGGAAGGGGAAAAACAAATTAATCATTTCACCCTACTGAAACAACCTACTTATCTTTTCCTTTCACTTCTTCTAATTGTAAAGCAAACATAGCCCACAGTTCCATTATTATCAGTCCACCAGGTCAAATGCCAAAATTCCAAGTAACGCCATGACATTTGTGATGGCCAGTATTGCCCTTCATATTCAGGTCATGGATACAATGTCAAATATTGCACAGGCTCCCGCAAGTTTTAGATGACTAGAAGGCTGCATTCCTCTCGCTTTCCCTTGCCCTTTGACCCTCAGCATATGTCCAAACAACCTTCTTAATCCTCAGATGCTACAGATAAAAAAAAAAGAAAACTTCAAATACAGAGTTAAAGATACTGTCTCACTGTCATTCTTACTCTGTCTCAACAAAAAGAAGCTAGAATTTAACTCCTATGCCTCCTGTCTCAAGCTACTACCTTAAGTGCTTGGCTTCCCAAAAAACTATGACCAGAAGGTTTCGAATAACTGACAAGCATGATAAAACCTTTCCCCCGTTCCCTCCCTTCTTTTCTCCCGCAAAGGTTACTTTTATGTATGGTTTGGGCCCCACACAAATCTGCATCCCATCTCCAACAGCTTAAGTATAAAGCTCAGCGCAGGCCTGTTCTGCCGGGAGTTTTCCAACAAATCCTTCTCCTGACATTCCATTTAGCAAAGCGTAAGCCGGCATTTAACCTCTTCACCTCAATTCTTGCCATTTTTTTCCTTCATCAACTCTGACATCCAGCACTGCCCCCCAACCATGCACTCCTTCATGGCCACCCATCGACTTCAAGAGGAAAATCTCTTACCTTCACTTTCCTTGCCAGGTTAGAATTTCAGAAATTCAAGGTCTCAGGTGAAGCCAAACATGTGAAGGAGAACAAGCCATGCAGATGCACGAGAACAAACGTGGCTTATAATAACGGGAGGCAAATCTCGAAAGTTTCATTAAGTTAGCTGGTTTTCTTTTTCTGCTGTGAAGGTGAGAGTATTTGCACTCTACAGAGGAGAGGTGGGGGGGGAATAAGGGGTTTGAAATCTCCATATAAGGGCAAAGGAATGTAAACAAGTGAGGCGGAGCTATTGAGCTGAACAGGGTTGGAGGAAACGAGTAACCCGACCTCTCGCCTCTATTTTACGGGACTACCCCACTGGGGAAAAGAAGGAATAGGAGGCAGGCAAAATAGCGATATATCGTATGAGAAAGGGATGGGGGTTGGGGAGAAGACAGAGGATGAAAACAACATTCCTGGAGCTCAAGACATATCCACTCTGTAAAAAAGACACTTTGTAATTAAAGGCAAAGATTAACTTCTGCCAGGAGCCCAGAGCTATTTTCATGAAAAATTGCAGGCAAGTTGTTTTTCCTCTCAATCTCGTGTGTCAGAAGAAGACACATTATCTGCCTTCAAGCACAAAACGGGATAAAAACATGTAAAAAAAAAAAAGCCTTGTTAGAGATCATGAACTGTTTTTGAACAAACAGATTTAAGTCATTTTGCTCACGCTGGATATGCAGCCATAGCTTCACAAGTATTTTAAAAGCTTGTGAGCTGGAGAAAAAAAAAAAAATCACTCATTTCTGCATTCTTCTATTCATTACATTTGGTATTATGGTGCTGTCAGTCCTTTAAAAAATATCCACCAATTACAGTGCAGAGAGAAGAAAAACCACAACTCTTCCGTAAGTTGCGCTAGCTTTAGGAAGTCTGGTTGGGTACGACTATGCAATTACCCAGCCCTCTCTGTTCCGTCTCGTTTATAACCTTTTTTGCCTTTCCACTAAAAGTGGGAGTCAAAAACATAATGAAGACAATAATATTTTCTGAATATCCAAAAAAAAAAAAAAATTTTAATGGGCCTTGTCTATTCGTAGACAGTGGAAGTAAAAAGTTGAAATTGGCCAGCAGCATTCTTTTATTGTTTCATAGATGCAAACTACTACACCCAAAACAGATTTGACAAACGGAGATGCACAAGCTCCACCAGAATGATGAGGTCGTTGTGATTATAATTAATGAGGTCATTGGAATATTCAACAAAAACATTGCTATCCATTATGTTTCCATTAACTTAAAGTCCTAATCTATGGAGAGATTTTTTTTTTTTATCTCGTCTTTCTTTGCACAATAGCTTAAGCTCAGACAGAGTGAAATGACGGTGTCTGTGAACAGCAATATTCAAGTCTTACCAAAGATTCACAATTGGATTTAGGTCTGGAACTTCCAACACTAGTCTCAAATCTTTTTCAGCCTCTAGCTGTTTATCTTCTTGGATTGCATTGCATTTAACTTCATTCAACTTCCTGCCAAACCTTCCCACCAATGTGTCATTTTTTTCCGTCCACATTACAATTATGCACCATTGTGACTTGGTCTATCATATAATCCCAGCAAAACACATTTAAGTTTGTGCTTGTAACTTTTTATATCGCTTGTACCTTTCCATGCTACGTTCCATTTTGAATATTTTTGAGAAGCACTATACGTGTGCTTTTAGAATGTGCATTACATGAACAATGACTTACAGATGGGGTGTTATGTAAAATCATGGCAGCCATTCAGGTATGCTTACTCATACAAAGAGATGCTTATTTCAACAAAAGCTCCTACATGGAGGTGCAGTTTCCAGCCAAGCTTCCACCAGTCAGAGCACCCCTCCCCCAGCTCCATCAGACTAGCGGCAGCAACAATTAGCAAACACTTAGTGAAGCTGCACATCTGCTGAGCCCATTATACTCAGTCCATCGTTCTTTAGAACGGTTGTAAATGGCATAATGGATGAACATTGTTTGGGTGACTTGCTGGAGGTAGAATGTGGGGGAAAAGCAGGAGATTTGATAGAGGCCAATTTCAAGGCATGAAGTTACAATGTCAAATTTGTTTGAGGTTACGTTTTATTTACAGCATTTTTTAACAACTGACGGTATGTGACTGTGCTATAAAGTGGAACTAAGTTCCTGGAAAATACACAGTTCCTCCACTTTAAATGAGAGCACAACGTGAGAGAATACTCAGAAAAGACAAATTCAATTCGAGTAAATTTCAGGATTTGCGAAAATTTACTTTGAGTATTTATGCTTAGAATTTGACAATGCAGTCGGTTTTAGACTTTTACCCAAAATGCAAGCCTAAAGAATTCAACAAAAACACCAAATGTAGCATAATGCGTGATCATATAATATGAAACTTATCTTGTCAGCTAAGTTGTATGGGGAACAAAAAAAGTGTAAGACTTTTATATATGCATTACAATATTGACTCAACTTTTAATCAAATCTCATTCCATCTATAAAAGATAGTGACAAATTAGAAGCAGGGTTTGTGGCGACACTAAGCAAAGACACCCGACCAGTTCAAAAATAAACTAAACCAAACAACAATCATCTTAATTCTCACTTTGCAGCAAACACACTCTACCAATTAAAATAGAGACACCGAGGTAAATAACGTTTTCTTCTCACAACCTTATCACTAAGGTGTCAAACAGCTTCCAGACTTCCTCCTCCGGAGACGTCACTGGGTGAGAGTGTCTTTGAAGCAAACTGGTTCAGGGCGAGCTCTTCTGGTAAGTAGATGCAGAATTTCAGCTAAGTTTTCCATCCCTCCTCTCATATGTTCGAGTTTACATGCGAAAACAAAGCTGTAAACATCCCACATGAATGCTGTGGAACCAAGGGAGTCGGGATATAGAAAAGCTCTTTTGTTCATGCCTCCCCTTTCCTTTGATGAATTCTTAAATTTGTGTGGTTTTCTTTTCATTGCAATCCCAGAAGCTGGCGTTAAAACTTCGTGTGGACGTGCTTGTTTTTTTTTTTGTTTTTTTTGTTGTTGTTTTTTTTAAAATGAAAGTTAAAAAAAAAAAAAAAAAGGCTGACTGTTTTCATCAAGTCAAGCTTGGCTTATAAAAACACTCAATGAACACTGGGAAAGGGTGGATTTGGGTTTTAATGTTACTACCACGTAGCTCTATTCTGAGAGGTTGTTGTGAATGCTGTGGTTGAGTGGAGAGCGACAACCACAGCGAGGACAAGACGCTCCGACAGGGTGGTTCTCTAAGTACATATGTGTATATAACTATATATATACATATTTGCATGTGGGTGTCCATGAGTGAGAATTTGTACATGTGTGGGATCCCTATTAACTTGAAGAGTCAACAAAGAAGAAATCTCTTGAGAACCCCCGGCTCTTCCTCTGAACCCAGCATTCCCAAAGTGAAACAGCACTGCTTTCCACAAAAACAACACCTCTTGCCATTCTCGTCATACTGCATGCCAAGGTAGCATTTTGACCACTTTCCTTTCTCGCCACTTTAAAAGGGTTACATAAACCATGTTAGTGTCACTGGTGTGAGAGGTTATTCATAAATAGCTTGGGCTATTTTTGGGGAAAGAAAAAAGGGGGTTAGTGTGACTGTTTGTTTATGCAGAACAGTAACTACTTTGAAATAGCACCTGTGATTCGGGCTGCATTCATGAAATTTCCAATTTCAGTAGGTGAATCATCATTGTAGACCTTAGAGGTGAAATAACGTCTTCTGAGTCAAATTACAACTAAAGCAGCATAGCGTCTGTACCTTCACCATCACAGATGTTCTTGTACGAGTCCCAGCGGGTCAGAGGATCTGCTGTGTTGTAATCAACAATAACATCGGGTCCGTTTTGCCACCTGTCAGCACCTGAAAACAAAATCCACACTCTTGAAGAACCTAAAAATATGTAATATGTATTACAGACACACCTCACGTAAATGCAAAACACAAAAGTCAGTGAATATCAATAGCAAATTACGAAAACTAAATTAAAACACAAAAAATAAGGAAATAGGATTACAAGAAAGACTAGTGCTAATGTTATAACTTCCAACTAGAACAGCTGATTCTTTTTTTTACCATCAGAAAGGTAAAAAATAAAAAATGCAAACAGTAAAAACAGAAAGGTTGAGTGATTTTTTTTTTATTATTTGATTTTTTTAAGTGAAGCATTCTTACCACCCTTTCTCTTCACAAAGTAAAATAAAAGTTTATCTGAAAGGGTCTCGTTTTTCTTTTTCCACCAAACTAAATTTAGTGAAAACTACTACCAAAAGTAGCTTTACGTGCAACTCCAGTATGTGGAGATCGTCATATTAACAAATTAGGCACATAGGCGTACATAACACAGTGAATAACACAGAGCCACGTAGTTTCTTTCCAGTTGGGTTCGGAGGACAGCACATGCTGTGTTTCTTTACCTCTCTGTCAGCACACACTTCATACTACATTTCCCCTCTGTGGCGTTCCACATCCCCTCTCACCAGGGGAGCAGAGCGAGGAGGAAAAATTAAGATGGCACTCTATCTACCTTTCTAATTAATCAAGCTTGTGTTTGCTTATTAAAAAAAACAACAACAAAAAAAACTGCACAAGCAAAACTTACCTGGAATTCTTTCTGGTCCTTCAGAAAAGATAAGTTCAACCTTGCTGTAATCTGGAAATCTGGGATCTATAATGACAGCAAACACAGGAATGGTGTAACTGTTTTGGCATTCAGAACTGGAAAATGTACTCTTCTACTGTCTTTCTTTCACAACACAAGAAAAATTGCCAGTAAAATCTGTGTCCAGTCTGAGTTTAGTGGGGACCTTATGAAGCAGGAGAGCTGCTGTTTACTAGGAACTGCAGGTTGAGGCCTGTTTTTAGAGGTTTTTTTTTTTTTTTTTTTTTTTGCAGGTGTACCTTTGTTGGCATTCTCCATGTCCTCCTTTTCAAATATCAGGTTGTAACCCTGTACTGCTCCCGTGTGGAACTGGAGCCGGAAAATCACCTCCCGTTCTGACGTTACATCACTTTTGTGATAGCATTTAATCTACAAAAAGAAAGCAAGAAATCAACATGATTACAGCAGTCAGTATCTTTGTGAACATGTCTTGTTGTCTCTCTCTTTTCTTTTTTTTTGTTTCCTACCATGATGTCCCCTTTCAGGAGCTGGGCAGGCTCCAGATTGATACACACGCGATCCCTGTGATTTGAACCAATGTGACTTGAACAAAAACAACAGGTGGTATGGTCAAAGTGAGCTGGCGCAAAGAAGCCGTTACTTAAATTGAATTAAAATTAGCATTATTAGCATAATTAAAATTTGAGCGACTTACTAGACTCCAGAGGAGTACACTGCTTGCATTCCTTGGTAGACTTTGATGTATGGGCAACACACTGAACACAAAAGAAAAAAAACAAAACAAAGGAAAACCTGCAATTAATGTTTTTTTCAAGGTACTTTGATAACATGACCTCTGGGCATTATTTCGCTGAGGGCTGAAGTGTGATAAGCTGTTGTTGTGGGAAAAGAATTTTAGCTCCAAGATGTGATGACGACTTCTTGTTGATTCAAGGAAATGAGCAAAAACAATAATTTCCACCTAAGCACCTCAAAATGAAAGAATTCCCAGTGCTCTGTTGTGAACAGGGAATTTAGGAGAAGATTACGTTTTTTTACACAATGTCCATGTGCCTGAGCATGCGAGTGTGTTGGGGAAAAAAAAAAAAAGAAATAGGAATATAGTTCAAATAAGACTCTGATGTGGCTATGTTTAACCCTTTCATTGTAATTTCCCTGACTCTGGTGGGTGGATATTTTGATAAAGCAGTATGACTTTAACCTCTGCTGGCAGCCTCAAAGTTTGGGATCCCATGGAGGACGACACAGTGCAGGAACAAAGGTGAGGCGTTGATCTTCATGGACCCACTTAGTAAACTGTTGAGGATCCAAACATACCTGACGGGAATGCAAAGGTGAAGAGATTAACATTCAGCAAGACTATTAGGAGGTTTCCCACAACAGAAAACGTGTTGAATCATGCAGCAGAGAGCGGAAGGAATGTATATTACACAGGCTTCCAATAAATTACCCACTTATCCTTAATTACTCCAAGAGTAATTTAACTTTTAATAAAAGTGTTTATTAGATGTTCACTAATTTTGCAGCCGTCTGGTTCAGATGCGTCACTAAATGCCGTCAGATGTCTGATCTTGGACCAGAATTTATTTACAAACCCCTTAATGTGTAAATGTGATGCCTGTAAAGAATGACAAAATAAGCTATAGGTTTGAATATTTCTTTTTTTGTGATAGATAGAGGTAGTAAAGAAAATGAATGAAAATTTACCAAAATTTTTACCTCACTAATAAAGGAGAATGAAACTATTTGATGATGGCTGATGCCTTTAAAGAAATGCTGGGAGTTTGTAGTTTTTTATCCATTTCATGTATGCCAATTTTCTTTTCTTTTTTTTTCTCTCTGTTTTTAGAGATAAATTCAAGGGGACATTGGCTGAATTTAATCTATGGTGCACATCTACCCGTTCTGTATGGTTTAACACATTTAAATAGTTTCCAGTGTCACCTGAAAATATCAGTAACCATCAAAACACAATGAGGTGGTTACCAGTGCAGAATAACGTTTATACAGCCACAGTTAACTTCCAATGATTTAGCCAAATTGAACTATTAATACAAACTTTGGGCATAAATATGTATAAATAAATCCTGCTTATAATAGTTTTCTTGAATAATAGAAAAATTCTTCCTCCTAAACCTAAAGGAATGTCAATTGTCATGTACTACAACTATTTAGATGAACGTGATAGCTGGTAGATCGGTCTGTGATCAAATATTAAAAGTTTTTGTCATTTTATTTTATTTTTTATTAAGTCAACAAAAAACTTATGATCTTCAGCATAAAAACTAATATATTTGTTAACAAACATTCAACAATTGATGGCATACTTTTTTTTTAGTTATAATTTGCCACAGCGTAGGAAGAGCTTAGCACTATTAGTTAGTTGCTGAATTACAGTGGCCATTATTGGAGAAGAAAAAAAGTTCTCAAAATAAATTTGAAGTATAGTATAGAAAAAGTTATTCACAACCTCCACAGATGAAAAATATCTTGCTGAAAGTTTTGACAGACATTCATGGGCGAGATGGGTAGACGAAACACTTCAGCACATCAGTGTGAGCAGTGATGAATCACAAAATGTTAGAATTACACCAGGTCATTACGAGAGCCTTTTCTTATTTAAACAGCAGATGCCCATCAGCTAAAAGGTATTGACTGTATGCTATGGAAAAAAGTGGGTTGGAAACCTGAACGTTTGGAGGGGGATGCATATTGGGTCAAACAGGACATGGTGTGGCCCTTCCATGCCTCTGAATGGTAGGGTACAGCTCTGTTATGGGTCTTACCGCTTCTGTGAAGGTGTCATCAGAGCTGAGACCTTGTCATCGTAGTATTTCCTCATGGCAAAGCGGTCCAATGCTTGATCAGCACTTTGAGGGAGACAGAAAGACGCACTAAACACTTTAGGTAATTATGACTCAAGAGAGAGCTTACACTCTGGACTATAATAGTGCTAACCCAAACTCGCTTCAGTTGCAGCAAGGCAGACATTTACACACACTCACGTCTGAAAACAGGGAAAGTAAGTTGAGAGACAGAATATTCCAGGAGAGAGGAAGAGAATCAGCCTTAAGTAAACACAGAGGGACAGAGAGAGGGCCGAGTGTGTGCACAGCTTGGTTTATTCAGACAGACCTAAAGCTAATAGACCCCACCGCATTTTAACCAGACCTCTGCTTCCTTTCCTCTGCTTCCTCTTAATTTGTTTCTTTCCCTTCTCCTTCTCTTTGTCTTCTTTTCGTTTGTGTTCTGACATCTACATTCAGACCAGCGAGCTACACTCTCTCTCAGTTGGGCAAAAGCTTAAATTAGAAACCGGCTTAATCAAATGGTGACCTGTGCTCAAGCAACAGTGTCTTTCCATGTGCAGGAGAGAGCCAGACTGGATTTAAAAAAAAAAATATATATATATATATATACCTCCAGGTTTTTGTGATTGATAAAAGTAATGGAAAAATCCATCATTTTGGAGGCTTTACCTCCTTAATTGTAACCAATAAATGACTACAAACTCAATTTGAAAAACAAACTGAAATGTTTCCAGAATACCAGAATAGAAATGCATATAGTATAAGTACAAACACCCTCTCATGTCTATGTTCAGAATTAATGAACAGCAGATTCATCTTTCAACACCACAATGACCTAAAGCATGCATCCAAATCAATAGACTGGAAGCTTAGCAGTAGTTCAGCTAAACCCAACCTGATTTCAATATCCAGAGAAAATCTGAAGAGAGCTGTGAGCATTAAATGTTCAAACAATCTGATAGATATGAAGCAAAGTGAAGAAATACTGCCAGTATTTGCTATCCTGACTCAGTGCTGTAATAGAATAAAAACAAACTATACCATTTAGAGAGTGGATACCTTTACAGGATACCTTTACAGCTAAAGTATTTTTTTATTATTCTCCTTAAGATTTCAGTGTGTTGTATGGTTGATTTTAAAGGATATGAATCACCTTTTTTATTTTGTATTTATTTAAAGCATGATAGTAGTATAAAATCATGGACAAGAACAAGGAATGCAAAAGATACGTATTTTTGTACCACAGTAATCTTGACCTTATAGGTTCAGAAAGAATTACTCCTGATCTCATTCATTTTCTTATAAGGAAAAATCTGTCATTTTTCAAACCAACAGTTTGAAAAAAAAAAGATGTTTCAGTTCCCTGAAGCATCAGTTCTTTTGAAATTGCCTTTGCCAGCAATGCTCGTCAGAAAATAAAAAGGGCATTGTTCTTGAGAAATACATATTTTGAAACCAACACTCTGGCCGGGGGATATCACAGGGTAAACACATGCTTCAGAGTTGATTCATGCAATTCAATCCAGGGTGATTCATGGCTCAAATCATGTGGTTTTCTTTTCATTCTGGAACCGGAAACTTTTGAGTCACTTTTCCAAATCACCTTAAGCCAAAATTAAAGGAGGCAGATAAATTAAATGTGGTCCAGCAATGACATTGGTTATGGTCTAAACAAAATGAGTCTGCAGAAATGGTTGCGGTTCATTGTTCACTGACAACAAAGCGTGAATGCACATATGTTATGATGAATCTTGACTTCAGGGGGAAGGAAAAGAAGACCTTTATAGTAACATAACAGAAATCACAACATGGGTTGTGGTTACCTGGCAGACACGTCAGTGAAATGCACAAAGGAGGAAATGACAACACCAATTCGACCCTTGCCACCCTGCGAAAAACAAAATATGACATAGGATGACTCAGCACATGTGGTTTTTCTACTTTTACAGGCCTGCAAATACACCAAAAATATTATTTGAGTTCAATGGTTTCTTTTTACAAAATTTTCCATCTTTAAAAGCTTTAAGTTTTTTAGTTCTAAGCTAAATTTAAATGTTATTAAAACAGCAAAGAAGTTCTTTGCAGTACTTAGTTAACCCTTGTGTTTACAAATGAGGTCCAACCAAGTTTTACGTGTGTAAAACTTGTAAATGGGTTACAAGTGTTACGTGTGATACAAGTTTTACACGCGTAAAACTTGTATCATTTGCCACAGTCCTCGCACGCACAAGGGTTAAACCTAATTTTATTACGTTTGCCAACTGTGCTAATTAACCCAGATGCTCATCAAAAAAAACTATTCAGCATTCTAACTTCTAACCTTAGAGTTCTTAACACTGATGCAAGAATATGTTGTAAGACTGTACTGCATTCACCGAGAGAATGAAACAAAATAACATGTTCCAATATTCAGATGTAGAATTAATAACCATACTGAAGCAAAAACCACAGTATTTAAAAGAACAGAAAACTAAAAATGTATTTTGTCTGCAAAGGTTTTGGGGGCAAGGAAACACAACTTCGTTCATTCAATGTGACTGTTTTATTTTTGTATTATAGTACTACACTGCATTAAAAAAAAATCAAATATTCTATATTCAAGATCAGCCTAATGAATTGAAATCATTGTACATAATCTCTAATAGATTAGGATTTTCCATTGACATTCTCACTGATGCCAGCAAAGTGTAAAAACACAAATTGCTGTAAAGGCCAGTACTTAAAGGTTAAACTGATTTAAGTTTATGTGTTATATTCTAAGAAAAGGTATTTTTCTTAATCTTGCTGTATTTATTTTGATAAAACAATAAGGGTTCAGAACAAAAATACATAATAAGTAATTTGCTTAATAACTGATAAATTCAGCTGAGAAATTTTTGATGGGGTCAGCTCTAGAGTATTCTAACTGTGCAATCAGAAACTGAAAAACACAGGTGATCCTCCATGTTGAGTACACACTCACCCTGCAGTGTATAACGACCACATGTAACGGGTCGGCATTGAGCCAACTCTCCATGGCCTTACAGATGGTGCAGATCTTATCCAGCGGAGGAGCGTGTAGGTCTGGCCAACCGGTGTCCAAAGTCTACAAAATATCACAGTTTATGCCACTCTTTCCTTTACTTGGCCTGGTTGTTTCAGAAAATATTATCGAGCAGAAACGATACACTGTATATCCGTACCTTTGGGTTCATTCTGGTGAGGTCGTGTCTTCTCTCTGACAGGTTAATAATCTAAAGAAAACAACAAACCACAGACTAACAACAACATCTTACTGATTTCTGCTTTAATTCCAACTCTTAGCATGATTAAAGGTGCGATCTGAGATCAATACCTTCATCCAAAAAGAACCTATTAGTTCTAGTTCAGATCAATGCGATGTGGACTCTCACATTTGTCTTCTTCTAATTCTTAAGGGTGAGACGGAGAATCAACACTCACCAGGTAATTGTCTGCATGCTTGGATTTGAGCATTCGTGTGACATCCTTCAGATTAAGCGAGTAGATCTCCTCAGAGCAGCCCCGAGGGAAGGAGACGGCGATGATCCGCTCTGTGATATAGGTGAGGTCGAGCTCGTAACCCTCCTCCATCTTAAAGTTTCCTGTTATTCCTTTCGAGAAACATACAGACTGGTTACACAGAAGAACAAAGCACTGCAGTTCTCTCACACCATTCCCATTTTAAGCAGGTGACTTTACTTAAGTCAATATTTGATGGTCAAAGTCCCCAGCTTCAGTTATTGTGTCTGACGTTTCCACAGATATCACTGGGGAAAGAAAAGACTCCAGCTCCACATTATAAGATAGAGAATACTTTACACAGCAATGGTCAACAGAAATGTGTTGCAAGTACTGTACTAACTAAGCAAAGCCTTTTCTGCACAGGACAGATAATTGCAACGTGTCTGCAGTGCGAAAGGAGTATCACAACAATGGTATTAAGTAACAGTGACAAAGTATAAAAAAAAAATAAAAAAAAAGGAAAAAAAAAAGCAAAAGAGTTCCAGTTGAAACCAGTTGTAAATCCCTTTGTGGCAGTGTGTCCCAGTTACCTCATGGACGTCAACTTCCTGCTGTGGTGGTACAGACTCTAAAGACCGAGTCATCATTTACCACCCCCTCCAAACTCCACACACAGATGTTTTGCTTTGTTATCTACTCATCTCTGTGTAAGCGTGCTGCCCGTTAGCTAGAGAATAAGATATTTTATAGTTCTAATAGACTGTTAGAACTGTTGGAAATGATAACGTGAACAGACGATTGAAAATACCATAAAGGATGTAAATGG
>NW_015112914.1:0-99424 GCF_001443285.1 Poecilia latipinna
ATGAAGTTAGCTACTGACTCAGAGAACTACCATAAAAAAGCAAAATGAAGGATCGTCTGCACAATTAAAAATAAGCAACACTACATTTAAACGAATATATGTTGAATATTTAGATTTAATAAATATGAATATATTTAGGTGTTTTCTACAAGTAATCTGGCCTAAACTCTTCAATTCAGTTTTTCTATGGTGCAAATTCACAACAAATATGAAAATAATTCAATTCAATCACACGTACATTTAAATTGATCCCAGTTATCAAACAGTGCAGCACACTTAGTTAATTATTCCAAGTAGTTTAAAAAGTTTCTATCAAAGGAAACCAGCAGATTGCATTGAGTCATTTACTTGCAAACAAGAAGAGCTTTGAGTTTACAACATGTCCAACCCAATTTGGAAACTCTTTGCTTGTACAAAAGTTTGCCCAGATCCAACAAGAGCAAAATCACAAAAAAGATCCATTGCATGTTTATATTTACTTTTCCAGTTTCTGCACGTCCGCACAGTCCTGGTTGGCAAAGCCAGAACAGAGCACAAAAATGTCAAAGAAAACTAAACAAATATAGAAAGCGTTGCTTTTAAAGTTTTGTAAGCAGAAAATTAATAGTTTAATTAAACACATTTCTAAAAATACACAAAAAGTATTATTGCAGCAAATTCGCTGATTTTATAGAAGTCGCATAGTTTGCTTCAGTACAGCAGTGCAACTCTGTTGGTAACCAATTACTGTCTTTATATCACAAGGAGTTTAAAATTTCATATTCTGAAGTTTTACTACACGATAATGTCAAACACCAAGACCAAGAAATGGAAAATACCTACATTCTCTATGTCTAATTTGTATTTACTCATTTTACACACAAAAAAATGCCTCCTGTACTCCACAAACAATAAAGTCAGTAGATGCAGTTCTGCTCTGAACTAATTCTAGGTTGTCCCAGGACTTTATCCTCCGGCAACATCGGAACTCTGTGTTTACTCATCTCATAATAAGGCTCATTCAGCTGAGGACATCTTGATTAGGTCTGCCGAACGTCTGGTTTTCATTTAGCTTGGAGGATGGGACCAAAGGAAGGCAAGAGCAGAGGAGCACAGAAAGAATGCTGTGTGGAAAAGAAGATCTAAAATTAATTTTAAACATTTCACGCATCATTCTTTCAGTTTTTGAAATGTGCATGTTTACATCAAAGAATTCTGATTTGTGTTGTTGCTGGCATTACTTTACCCCATTTAACTTTTTTTTGCAATAATGTGGCAAACCTACTTACCTACTGTCCTGAGAAGAGTTGACACATTAGTTACAGCAAACATGCAATAAATTGTAGTTATTTGGTCCTCTAATAGGACATTGTGAAATTTTCTTCTTATCATAAGAAAATGCAAACAAGCAAGTGAACAACCTGTCAAGTGTTTTTACACATCAGTCATATAGTAAGAATCATTGTACTTAAAAAGCATTACTTCTTCTAAAAACTACTGTTTTCTCCAATGTCATAAGCAAACGACTTGCCAGTGCCACTTAATTTTCATCTCGCTCACTTCTGTGCATCACGTTCTGCAGAAACTGGATGTTTCAAATCCAAAATATTTGTCGCTTGGGTAAAGCAAAATTAACTTTTCATTAGCAATTTGCTTTTTACCAGTTATTTGAAGCAGTTTTCACCAAAATTTTTGACAATTTAAAGTAAAAATGTTCTTGTTCAAAGGACTTCTTCGGAAAAATCGTGTTTTCTACAAAGTAGCTGTAGGCCAAATGTCTCCACTGTGTTCCCGAGCTAGTAAATAAGATTTTATATTCTGTTTCAAAATGAAACACTTTTTATTAAAACAAATGATACGATGATTCAAGATGATCTTGTTTAATAAACTTCCACTCAAAAAGCACAATATGTCTTTAACAAAACAAAGTGTCTCCATTTGTCATCGTCTGACAGAAACCAATGGCTAGCTAGTGTCATTTCATAATTCAGTGTAAAACTTTTAGCACAAAATACTCGGTAACACTTTATTTGAAGGGGGTTGAATAAGACTGACATGACACTGTCATTAACATGACGTAACTCCTGTCATGAACATGAATAAGCCTTCATGAATATTTATGACTGTTGTCATAAAGTGTCATTCGGTAAATTATGACACTTTTAATACAAAGTTGACATGATTCAAAATGTCTTTGTTATGACAACTTGACATTAACCAAGAAATCATTACTGATATGAATTGTTATAAAAGTATTACTGATTGCACTTTAAAAATTAGGTAACTTTATGTTATTAAAGGTAAAGTTTAAACAGTAATGATGTACTACTGTTTTCTCATGGGGTCCTTAACAGACTGAAACAGTATCACATCATGGGGTTAATTAATAATGGATGTCACAACCACTTGACTTCTTACCTCACACTGGTGACAAAACACACTAAGACCATTTCCACCATTTCCATCCTGATAAGACAGATAGCACTCAAAGCCGGTCTAACACATTGCTATAAAATTTTGGGATAGGTGTGAAAGCTAACAACAGCCACTGAAGCACACACACACACACACACGCACACACGCACACACACACACAGGGAACATGTTTATATGCAAGTGTAGAGTTCATGTAACAGATAAAGGGATGGTAAAGTCAACATTACTGCAGATAGCCTGCTGATAGAGTGTTCCCTTGCTTCCGCTGCCCTTTGTTTACCTAATGGTCCAGTGGATTTTTCTGTGTGTTGGGGGCCATGGGGTGTTTGTGCGTGTGTGTGTGTGTGTGTGTGCATGATCAGTTGTGGTTATGTGAGTGGCTTCCAGCTCTTGTTGTGATGCAAACATGCACAGTTTTTTTGTTGATTTTATACAAAATTGGTCTGCTCCTTGGTATTTGCTGTGGGGGAAACAAGTAACGCGTCAATGTTTTTATAGTTAGTTAATGGATCCCTTAATGTAAGATTCACACCAGATGTCAGCAACGATCCAAATAATTCACACGTACAAAGACATCTAAGCAAATTAATCTACAAATGATGTTAAAAAAAGTGGAATGACACAGGGAATAGTATTCAAGTATTAAACAAACTTAATTAGACCTCCTAAATACTTTGTAAATAAACCTTTTTTGGTAGTGGCAAATGGAGAACGTATTGTTTTCATAGAAAAATATGTACCTTTAATGTCCTGGTCTTCATAAAGTTAAAATCAAGTGATCATCATCCACTTGTTAACTTTTTGACACCTTTTCTGATTATTAATTTGAGACCTCTGTCAGAAAAATTATGAGGTGAAATAGCTTTTTGTGGTCAGGTGAAAGAAAAGACAGACTAGAAACCCTTTTAAAGGCCATTAGTAAATATTAAGCCACTTTATATTGACTTGGACATAGCAGCAAAAGCGCTTTGTAAATACTGACAGATTTTAGCTGATTTCTTGGCTTTCTGTGTTTTTGGCACACCCTTTTCTTCATTTTTTTAATACTTATGCATCATGCCATTTCAGTTTTTTACCATCGCTGTGACCAACATCTGGTGTGATTATTATAGTTTTTGTCAAATGCGCCGCTGGAGACATATAAAGCGGATATGAGAACAACGTTGGTTTGCTGAACAGTTGTTTCCCCTGCTGTATTTTGCAGTAGTTTGTTTTTCTTGAATATGTTCCAGAACTGACCATGTGTACTGTTACTATATGCAAAATTTTTACAAATATAAATATAAAAAATAATAATAATAATTATGCAAACCAGATTGAGAGCCAATAGTCAAAGCCTGATTGATGCTGGGCTGGTTAAGGAAGTAACTCTCTCCATTACTCATGCATACGTGTAAGAGGCACTTTATTCTTTTCCTGATTTAAATGTGTGTGAAATAAATGACACTCTTTAAGTCTGAAAAAGGAGGTGATAGTAAACAGGACAGCAAACCAAAAACAGACAAAATGTTGGGTGAACTCTACCAACAAGAGGAAGCACAAACCACAAGGAGTCAGAAAGTCGGTCAGGCAGGAAGTTGTCATTATTTACCCTCTTCAGTCTTTGCTTAAACTCAAGGCAGAGGAGTTATGCATCAGCGGAGGAAATTGTGAATGTGAAACATGTCAGATTAGAGAGGAATTCTGGGAGCCTGCAGATCAGCACGATGAATTCGACCATGGGAAAACCATGCACACAAGCACTCACCCATAGACAAAAACCCCAATGTGCACGTACTCACACAGCAGCGAAAGCCATTCAGAGCCTGAACCACCTGCTACATTCCTCAGCCAATAAGTCAGCTACTTAAGCAGCCAGCTTTTTAATCGCCCAGTCAGTCAAAGGACCAAGCAATAAAGAAACCATCCATCTCATCAGTTAATAGGCAAGACTGTGTTCAACACTTCCTAAAGTTGGACAAACAAGTTGTGTGAATTCTTGCAAAGTCTTTGTCTTTTACCATTCCTAAAAGACTTACATTCCACTCTTTCAAACACAAAATGCAGATCAGACACAGAAACAGAATAGAAAATTACTGAAAAAGCAGGAAATAAGAAACATTTTAAGGGGGCTCCAGACAGGATGAATATATATGAGATAGTCCTTAATGAAGGAAACTGAAGCACATTATAGAACATATTTGTTTATAACAGTAAAATATGCATACAAGGTTACATAAAACATTCAGTTTTTTAGGGTTATAGTAATGCTGCAGATGTGAGTTGAGCTGTGGTCAGTCTGTCAGGTGGCCAGCCAGCCAGCCACCCACGCATCCATCCAGCCAGCCAGCCAGGCAGGACAAGAGCATAGGAAGCAGTCATTACAGAGGAAGCTGGGGCGTCTTAACGGCATTATGTGCCCCTCAGAGAGAGAGGCGGTCAGAGGCAATACGGCTGACTGGAGCGCTTCAAAGCAGGAAGGAGCCCAGCCACCACCACCTCAACCTGCGTGCGTGTTCAAGGGGAAGCAAAGAGTTTAATGGGTTGGGGTGGGGATGTTGGGGCAGGATGAGCAACTTTTAAAACTTGATCTTCTAGTATTTTATCAGCACAGATGTAGTTTAAGCACTTGAATGTCCGGCTGAGGTTTTGGGATTTCTGCCCTTGCTGGATGTTTTAATGAGGCGTAAACTTGTGGGCAAGAGTTAAAACAATGCGATTTATTTTGTTACTTCTCTAAACCAAAATCAGTGTTTTCTCAGTGAAGCCACACCAACTAAAACGGAGCAACTTGCTACTTTCCTGCTGGCACGGCCAGTACGGTTGTATTCAGTGCCAGTCAGAAATTTACAAAGACTCGGGATCAGCGGGAAAATCCAGCTGTTTTGGATCTTTTAATAATGCATTTGAAAGGCTGTTTTTCTCAGGGAAAAATGCTAATACAACACAGAAGTTTAATAAATTTTAAAAAGAGGAATTGGGTAGAATATATTGTGAATTTTCTCCTATATACTGGGTTACAATCATGCATACAGACTCAAAAACAGATATGCAAGCAGCATTCACTCTTTGTAGAGACACCACAAACATTCTGTACCACCGTCACCATGGTTCTGATTTATTTCTGGCTGATATTTGACAAATGTTCCTGGCAGAAATGGCAGAGCTCATTTAAACTGATTGGTCTTCTTGCATCAACTTGGCCTTTAGGCATGATCCACAAATTTTGAACAGCATAAGGTCTGGGCTTTGGTTAAGGTCATTCCAGAAAAATGATGTTAGTCTGCTCTATCCAGCCTCAAATAATGTCCATGTGTGCTTAGTGATGCTAGTTGATGTTAGGTGCTTAGTATGACTTAATTCTGAATCTGTTGCTTCAGTGAAAGCCTTAATATAAGGTTGTTGCATTCTTTTTATTTTTCACATAAATTCTTCACATGTATATTTTAGTTTTCTGCTGAATCAAACAAGATATTTATCACATTAAATATGAAAAAAATATCTTTTTATTATCTAACTAAATAAATTATAAGAACTAATGTTTGCAGGAATCATCCAAGGTGTTCTCCTTCCTCTAATCCCACAGCAGGAATTTGCCCAACTCACTGATCCTCTGGACCTATTAACCTGCATGTCCAGCATGGTTTTCTGCTCCCACACACCTTCCTCAGATAATTGAATTATCTCATCAGACTGTCATCAAGTTCAGGAGAAGCTGAGTACCGACTCTTCAGTTTAAATGTGATGAAGCAGGAAAGAGCTTTCCAGGAACAGAACTGAAAAAAGCTGCTCTAGCAATGTCAGCATACCTGTTTAAATTTAAAGCCTTTTTTTTTCTACAGGATATTTTTATGGCTCCATTCAGATTGTCGGTGCTGTTAGCAAACGTCAAGGGTTAAGCAAAGTTCAGGGTTTTGGTGAATGTGTGATTCAGTTTTTAACACGGCAATTAAAACATTAGTCAAATTTATGATGTTTTTTAAAGTCCTTTCATTCTTTACAGAAGAGCTTTGTATTTTTTCATGTTGAATTTCTCTGCTTTAAACTCTCAAGGTTGCACCTTTTCTATCACATTTATTCACCGGATATTTGAGAGGCATTTTATTGGAGAACAAGAAGTAAGAAGTAAGAATTATGCAACAAAGCCTGGCATTAAAGTCTGGACATCTGATGGAAGTAACAGCACCCTGAACTTCCTTTCTCCTTATCCAAATAACATCATGATGATATTATTGACAGGTTTCTTTGTTCATTCTTTGTTTGCTGTCTTTCTTCTTTGCTTCGTCTCCCTTCTCAGTATCTGTTTTTCAGTGCATTTCCCTCTTTACTGCTCCCTTCCTTTTTTACCAGCCACCCTCATCTCCTCCTCCTCATCATCTATCCAGCACCTGTGGCCCTGCAGAGGGGAAGTTCCAGGGGAGAGGAAACCCCCAGGGCAACCAGGCACTTCACAGATGGTTAGCAAATTACGCCTTCATTACTTCTTCTTTCCTCCTCTTTGCTTCCTCTGGTCATTGCTTCAAAATGACTCTGTGTTCCTGTGACACTTCACATCTGTCAGCAACTGGCTCGGCTGCTCATAAGAGCAGCAATAAGTCTGGATAAAGTAGGAAAACTTTATTTAAAGTGTTCTTATCTAACAGTTCTAATTATCTTTTTGGATCTATGACATAACAGGAAATATACAAAGATTTTGCACATAATTGCAACATGCAAACAGATTTAGAGACAATTATTTGGGGAAATCTTTTGGTGTTCTGAATTAGTGCAAAAATGACAGGCAAGATAAGTAAGTAAGCATGAACACATGATGCCTTCAGGGTGAAATACAACCACTAAGAGACCGCGGAAACTTACCCAAGACACTGCATCTCTAAAACCATGTAATATCTATGTAATGTAATATTGTGAACCGCCTCTAAGCATTTTGGAGCGTTTGATGCAATTTCCCCTCAAAGGACTTTATTATCCATAAAAAGATATGCACTTATCAAATCCAGAAATACCTATTAGAATGATCTAAACTTTAAACTACATCTGTATATAGTTTCCTTTGCAGCTACACGTGCTTTTAAAAACATTTTTCATTCAATTTCTTGCCCTATTCAGTTTATTAGTATTGCTTTAATGGCCTTGAGATATATTTTCATCCCTTTTCATTTAGTTTCTTCATTTTTTGTGGTTTGTTCTTTGTACTTTTGGATTTTGTTCTCTTTCATCAGTCTTGTTCTTTCCTCTTTGTTTTGTAACTTCTTAAGTCCTAGATCAGCCTTTCTGTTTATTATTCACCTTATTTTAGCCTTTCCACAGCAGTTCTCAATCCCCTGATTCCCCCTCTGTAATCATTGTCATTCACTACTCCCTCCTGAGTATTAAGTACCTGTATTTTCATTATTTGTCACTGTACTCTTCCACTGTACTGCCTGCATACATCGACCTGCTAACCTGTGATTTTATTAAATGCTTCCATCTCTACCACAGTTTGGATCCATTGTCAAACAAGATAATCAAGTCAAATTGTGCCTACAGGTAATTGTTGCTGTGTGAACAGATTTTCCAACCTTAACAATAATTTGAGGCTCATCCAGACTTACCGAGAAACTCTTAGCTGCTTCTCTGATTATTGTTCTTGTCATCTGCCAGTTTAGGTGGACGGCCATGTTTTAGTAGGATTGTGTGCCAGGCTGATTTCATTTGTGGAACATTGATTGAACAATGCTTTGTGAGATTTTTATGGCTTAAATACTGTTTTATCATCCAACAATGTGATGTACATTTATGTCTGTAATTTACCACATATAAATCTTATATTTATGTAGCTGTATATTAAAACTCCTGTTAGATCTTAGCCAGTCACATACACTGTACTGTACAATTTCATATCCATTTAGTGTTTAAAGTCATTAAATGAGGAGAAATAAATTTGTTTTGCAAATCCAGTTGGTTTTCTGACCTGCACCTGCAACGTCTGAATCAGAGTTCCAGATTAAGAGGCAAATTGAATGCAAAATAAAGAGATATTTTTACATGTAGGGTTGAACTGTTGCTGACCTATTGCTAAAGAGTAAAACCTACCCCACATGCACACTAACAAAATATATTACTAACAGATAAACATTCTTAAATGTCCATTTGAAGAACAAAATCACACCTAATGTTTTCTAACTAATAATCATTAACTATGATTATTAAAAATTACAGCTTTCTGTGTTCATAAAAGGGACTTCATGATGTGGCTCCATACGGTCTGCAGTTTTAACGGTCGGTGACTGATGCACGCATTCTGTATCTGGTTTCCATGCCTCCTCCAGTCCACCATGAAGGCTCAGGGCCCAGTGCACCCATTAGTCAAGCTGAGGAAGGCATGGAATAATAATGAGAAGCCCCTCTACCACCACTTCCACCATTCATGTGTTTCCAGGAGGTATTTCCATCATGCAAAATCTACCTTTAACTTCAATAGATGATTCTATGGATGATCTTTTTTCTTATACAGAAAAATAATTTGTTTTCACGTTAGCTGTTTGCTTGCTTTGTTTTATTCGAAACAAACCAATTTGTTGTTGAAAACATTATTTATTCTTGGTGATGAGTTCCAAGTCCTTGACTTTGGAAGGCCTGCTTGCCATCACCCTAATCTTTAGCTGTCTCCATGGATTTAAGCAGAGACTCTTTCCACAATGGGAGCTTTGAGCATTGTGAGTTACACTCCCCCAATGCCAACCCCACCCACTACACCCAACAGTTTTTTTTTTAATTCTTGACATTTATAATCTGTTCATAAAAATCTGCAATTAAGCCCCAAATCTGTTTCCCACGTCAACTTTTTTACATTCAGGTGAGAACATGCTGGAAAAGTTTCAGATAATCAGAGGATTACATCCTGCATCCATCCTGAGAACGACAAGCGTCAGCAGTCGCTCTGATAGGAGTTTCAAAATCAATAGTGAACCTGACAGGCATGTGCAGAGAGAATCTAGCAGGAACCTCAGGCTCCCAGATAAAATGGGGTCAGATAAAAATGGGGTCAACAAACACACGTCGGTAGAGTCTGAAATCCCAGACACTTTTAATAAAATGGGTTGTTTAAATATGCAGTGTTTCTGAAGCTATTGAGCACTGCATCTGCTGTGGCAGAATATGAGATTTATATCGTTTGAATTTCATGCTAGAAAATGCAGTCATGATATTATAACAGTTTGTTGTTGATGACTCAACTTTAATAATCACATTTGACTTTTTCATTTTTGTTCATGGCTTTTCTGATGAAGAAAAAGTTTTAAACAAAACTTAGACCAAGACAATGGGCTGGAAATGTACAATATGAGTTCAAACTACAAGTCCAACCACTTTGTGTCGGGGGCATCAGGAAGCTGAAGGCTTCTTTCTACCTGCCACTCTGAGATGTGACCTAAGCAAAAGCCTTAAATCTAAACCTTATTTAAAAAAAAAAAAGCTGGACAGGAAGGAGGATGATGTTAAAGGAAAGAGTAGACCAGACGTCCTCCAATGCTGCTGCAGTAAAGTGACAATGAGAGAGGAGAGAGTATGACTCATACACAAACCCCTCCCTCCATTTCTACCTCGGTCCCCCATCTCTCATCCCCCCACCCCCCCGGCCAGACCGTGGTTACGTCGATCCTGACTCATTCATTCACAGCCAAGTCACAAGACTGCTTTTGTTATATCGATGAAATTGTTCTACTGAAGAGACCATTTCAGCTCTCATTATAGTTCAGTGACATACTTCATCATGTTGTCTAGCCAGAGCCCCATTCATAAAAAGTCCTCCAGCCTCTGAGCAAAGTTCATACATGCAGCTTCATTTTAGAACCGGGAAAGAAAAACTGGGAACTGGAGAAAAAACAACAACAAAGCCTTCTCACTACATGAGCGTGTTGAACAGTAAGACATTTTGGATAAATCCATGTCAGTAATTCACATTTCTTATTTTTATCATATAGATCCTCTGCTGCAGCTGCTTCATCTCTGTCTGGTCATTTCCGCCCCTCCTTCCCTACATTCTACTTCCTCTATCCTCCTCTTCCTCCTCGCTGAGTGAAGAAGCATCTACCTACATGTGGTTAGCTCATCTCCTTTTCTTCCTCTCCTTCTCTCCTCTCTCTGGTTAGCTCATCTTCAGGCAGTCAGCTTTGCAGGCAGCTAATTATAGGCCTCGCTGTGGAGCGTAGGGTCGGATGTGACAGCATGCTGTTCTGTATGTATATGTGTGTGTGTGCGCTGTATGTAAGACTTCTTATCTGTGTTAAGTGGAGACTTATCTGTTAATGTTTGTCTCCATTATGATTATTTCATTGCTCATTTAGATCACGTTTTGTTCAAGCAATGAAGACCCTGTTTCTCTTTTTTTAGACAAGATCAGGTTGAGGTTTGATGAGATTTGGGCTCCATCACAAAGGGCCGTCGCATGTATGAAGATGTAAAAGTGTGCGTGCCTACGTGCGTGCGTGAGTGTGTGAGTGCGTGTGTGCGTGTGTGTGTGTGTGTGTGTGTGTGTGTGTGTGTGTGTGTGTGTGTGTGATATCCAATCCCAGCCCCTCCTACACTGTGCTGCAGCTCTGACTCATACAAGGTGGAGGCAGAGACGACCAGGGTCTGATGACTGAAAGCGAACATACACACACATCAGCACATATATGGGTGTTCATGATCATACTAATGCATACATAGAGGGCAGAGTGAATAACGTGAGATAATGTGCACGAATAGCCCTTTAATACATAGATATGATTAGGCTTTGTGTGCATTTACAAGTAAAGAAAAACTGGTTTAGTAAAACAATGGACACTCATTTAAATCACTGCTGGTTTAATTTAAAAAAAATGCAAAATGACAATTTTTGTTAGTTAAAGCTGAGAAAAATTAAGAAACGCAACAATAAGAAACATACTTGTAATTTAATACATAGAAATATCAGGAAAATATTCTGATTGCCAGGCCAGCTGAAAAACATCATGATTCTAACATTTTCATCCATTATCATTCTAAATGTATTTTCCAGGTTGACATCAAATAAAAAAAGGCTGCATTGTCAGAGCAAATATTATAAGAAAAATTACTATTTGTATTCTCAAAAAGTATGTCATTTTCCCAAATCTTACCAAATAGCAACAGTTTTATTATATTTTCTGCAAATGAGTGCAACTTTCTGTAACTTTTCGAATCAGAAGACTAATTCTTCCTGGAGTCAATTTTTGGGATGTTTTTTCACTCATTTTCCATCTAGTTACTGTTTGCCTTCAAGTTTTCACAGGAGTGGGGATTTTGAATCTCTAAGCACTGACCTATGAATCAGTTTTAATAGATAGGAGACAAATTGGTTCTAAATTGGATCATTAGTCACTTTTCTACTAGTCTCTTCTTACAGAGACACAGTTTGTTCCTCTTTCATCATTTATGAGAAGAATCTAAGATGCATAGTTTGACAAAAATAAAAACATGTTTTTATGTCAAAGACATGTTTTGCTAATGGCAAAACCCAAAAAGGTGAGAAAAAGTCGATGAATCAGCTTAAGGATGGCACATTTATGTAAAAATTGAGAAAATATGTTCATGATTCAGCATGAAATGCATTTTAAATGACTCATGTAAGCAACATGTCAAACAACATAAACACAATTATCACACCAATGTTGTGTGCTGTGGTAAAACAGTATCAGTAAAAGCTGGTAAAAATCTCCTTCCACTTCCAGATGCTGAGTCATCACAGCAGATCATCTTCTTACATCTCACCATATCCTCCTCTGCCACATGTCACACATTCCTCTTTAATTCTCTCTTCTCGGTGGATCCCTGTTCATAACCCTTTGTTCAATAAATTCACTCTTGTTCTCCTGTTAATGACAAAAATCATCCCAGTTTTGCCCATGGTCCCTGGTCTAGTTTGGTTCAACCATTCTTATTTTGGGTCCTTTCCACTGTCATCTTATTGTTAGATGTTCTGTCAAATACAAAAAAGGTCATATTTAAAAGCAGCATTTACAACAAACGCTTTACTCACTGCTAATAAGTTTCATTTAGTTAGCTGTAATAATGCATAGCGTTTCATGAGAACATGGACGATCAGGTTTGGTGTATGAGAAATTGGGATGTTTTAGAGCAGAGACTTACTTACCCAACATCAGTGACTGACCCCACAAATGATATTAAAACATTTCAGACTAAACATTGGATATTACTCAGGTTCACAGACAAGCAAATACTTCCAAAAATGTAGTGTAATTACTTCATCTCCCTTGCTTTGGGAAAACATCATATTTTATCTTAAGAGCAATAAAATGACTCATCACCAAAAACCTGCAGATCGCAAATGCTGCGTGCCAGCTGGAAGAATCTGACCTTATTTCCTTCTTTGCAAACTGCAGGTCATTGTCAAAGACTGGAAATGTGTCAGTGGACTTCTCAATTAATTGAATTGCATCCATTCATAAGATATGCATGAGTATGTGCACCTATACAGATGAATGCTTTGGTCTGCACGCCATGGCAACAGCTTTCTGTGTAAAGGATGGGATCAGCAGTCAGTGTGTATCTGTTGAGATGCTATGGGAACTCTCTTTCCTCCTCCTTCTCTTTATCGCTCATTCTTTCCCCCTCTCCTCTGCCTCACAGCTTCCTGTGTAATCCCTCCTCCCCCCGCTGCAATAAAAGGAGAGAGAGGCCCGTTCATTCATGCATTCAGGCAGTCAGCTGAGCGAAGGAAAGACAGAGGGAGGAGGGAGGAGAGGCAGAATGAGATGGAGGAAGAGAAGGCTTCCTCCCTGTGCTGAATAGGTCACCTGTACTACATCACTGAAGGGGGGATGGAGTACTGGAAAAAGAAAAAAAAAGTGGAAGGTAGGACAAAAAAAGACCACCATCCCCCTCTTCTCCACATCCTCTTCATCTCTGTCTCCTCCTCCCTCTGCCCTTCTCTCCCGTTAGCCCCTCCCCGTCCTGCCGGTATGAGTCACACACAGACCAGTTCCCTTGATGCACTGCGGAAACGTAATGTGACGTACAGCCTCCACCTCTCCTCGCTTCACCACATGCATCCCTCTCGTCTCTCCCATTCATTTGTTCGTCTATTCCCTCCCATTCATCCATCCTCCCGTCAGAGCACAGCAAGCCCTCCATTCACAAAAAAAAAAAATTATATATATATATATATATATATATATATATATATATATATATATATATATATATCACACAGAGCCCCATGAGCCGGGGAGAGGCGGCAGGTGGATTCACAGCATTGGAACAAACACAAACCGTCACACAGAACAGAAAAATGAGTGCAGATCAAAAACATCACACGGTGGGCTTATTTTATGAAACTTAAATGCATAATTCTACCCAGAAGACATCTGGGTGTAATGCTGTGCAAGATTCAGCATTCCCATGGTTACGGTGTGTGCTGTCAAACATGAAGACTTGCCGGGGGCACTAATTTGTTATAGTAATTACTCTGCTGACAGAAGGGGTGTTTGAGGTGTTTAAAAAGCAACAATTACAATCAAAACCTGTGTATCACAGGAAAAACAGGAAACATAAGCCCTCTCTACCTTAAACAGCCTAATCGGTGCAGATAAAGAACCCTGTTCATTGGCAAGGAGAGATATATATGACATACAACACTGCTTTTTTTTCTCTGACGTCACTCCATCTCTACCCATATCTGGGTCTGATACGGCATCATGGTATTAACCCATTGCATTCACACACATTGAATTTGCTTATGATGAAAGTTACAGGAAACCTGCAGAGAATATATCGTCAGCAGTCCATGGAGGTGAGCGGTAAAGTAAGAAACACGGGTCATGTTCTACCTTATATAAAATAGTGCTAAACAGCAAGTAACCATGGAGATAGATTGGATAGAATTACATACACTGAATAGGCAATAAATGTAAAATGTATGCAAAAGCAATAAATGTAGATATGATACATTTTGACCAAACTGTTGTGGTAGGTGGGGGGTTTAATGGAAGAGCAGGATATAAAGCATTTCAAAATACCTCAAACTCTATCAGTTTGTTGGAGAGCATCTGTGAAAACCTTTTTATTGCTGTACATTTAGGGTCATGCATTGTCCAGATGAAACATGAACCTTCACCCCTGTCTTCTCTTTTGCAGCCTCTAACAGGTTTTATTTATACCAATTTTCTGGCCATTCACAAAAATTTCCCAATTTAACACATTCAATTGGGATAAAAAAGTGAAAAAGTTCAAGCTAGATGTCGTATTTGCATTTAAGGATCTTGTAACCTAGAAAGAACTACAACTTGTTCTAAAAAAAAAAAAAAACCCTCAGAGATTAAAACGGTGACGAGCGAGGCCTTCAGGTTTACACTGCCGCTTGGTCTGAGGAAAGGAGCAGAAAAAAATCTCAACGTACAGTGTGATTCACCACAACAAAGTGTTAGGGGAGGGGGATGATGATGTCATTGGTGGGGGGCTCGGAGGGAAAGGGGGAGTCATCACTGATTCAGAGAGGAAAAAGGAGGAGATGGAGGTGGAGGAGGAGGACATGGAAGAGAGGTGGAGTACCTGCTGAGTGTGACCCATGGTAACAAGGCGATGCTGGCCTGTGGATGACTCACCATGACTTTACCAGCCTCACACGTATGCACACACCGTACTCTGGGATGCTCACACCATTCTCCACTGTGCACACACAAGCATCACGCGTGTACAAACACATGATGTGCAGCGCATTAAAACCACGTATGACACGTAGACACACTTACATGTGAAGTGGTGGGAAAGAGGGAGAGGAGGGTCAGGATGACTCACACTTCAGTGATAACACTCCTCCCCTCTGCCCCAATCAAACACCGAACACGGAGAAGGATATATCATTTGGATGCAACCCACATCCTCCCCACATCCTGGGAACCTCCCATCTGAAACTCAGTCTGACAGCGTGAGGCTCCAGCTGACGGCTGTTTGTCTCAAGGTGATGGGAGCTTTCTGGCAGGAAGCGGAGTCTTAAAGAAATCTGAGCACATAGTTTGAAACTTTTTCTCAAACAGGAAGTCATAAAGGTGGTTGTTTATTAGTGATAGGAATCAATTATAATTCTAAAGATCATAGTTCTGAGTAAACTATCATGATTATCTGCTACAACAGAATTTGCCATAAATCTTTTCTCTTTATTTTGCCCTATGGATCACCTGTCAGTTCTGCAACATCACCAAGTCTCCATGATGTTGTCTTAGTCCTTTCTATTATTAATTGTACGTAATTTATTCCAACCCTGGGTATTAACCCCAACCCTTTTTTATCCAATGAAAGAATGCAATTAAAAAAAGAAAAATAAAGCTCCTCCCCATGTACATGTTTATCAGACAGTTGCATCACCGTTTTTTACAACAACTCTCGGTATGTGTTTGAGAAAGCAGTCGAAACAGTTTGAAAGCAAAACTGTTTTGCCATTCTTGCTCAACACTTGATTTCAGCTGATCAACAGTGCAATGAACATAATGTTCTTGGTGGGTGATGTTATGATGGCCTGCAGGAGGTGAAGCAGCAAATAGCTGTTTAGCTTGAAGCAATGCTGTTTGTTTCAATGTAAACATAAATTATTGACCATCTATTCATTATTTGTTCTTTTTGAATTGGTGCTTACACAGCATTTGAAGTGCTGGCCCCTTTGCCTCTTTAAAGGCCTCATCTTAGCACTATGCATCTCTTTTTGACAATTGTTCAACACTGAGTGGACGGGTTTTAATAAAACTATGACAAAAAATATCACAAATAGAGAAATAGCAAATCACTTGCTTCTGATGACAAAGAAGAGGCAGCTTAGCCAGGGAAAATACAACCTACAGGTACAAGCAGTTGCATAAAGACTTCTGAAAAGGAGGAGAATTGAATCATATAGTTGTCAGGATATGTGAATGGGTGCAACTGTACATCTATGAGCCCCAACTATGGAAACAAAACCTGCTTGCTGACAGCTGATCCAAATAGAGTGATTCTGAACAATGATGGCACTGACAGAATGCTCCTAAACGCTTTATTTTATGTCTACAAATCAGATAAGAAAAGGCTGAGAGTGATTATTGTCCTTAGTCATTTATAAGCAGAGTAATAAAACTGAATGAAGTGGCTTTAAACAAGCTAATGGATAACACAGCTACTAGCCAGGACAGATTAGAGCACAGAACATATTGCCATGTTTCCAAAAAACCAAACAAAAGAGTAAGGTGGTAATTTCTGAAATCCAAACCAGAGTGTGTGGTGAGAGAGACAGACAGACAGAGAGAGAGAGAGAGAGAGAGAGAGAGAGAGAGAGAGAGAGAGAGAGAGAGACATAGGTAAGATTTGTTTGGAAAGTGTTGCTAACACTGTCATTTAAATATAAACTGAGCAAGACACATGCACATCCTTAAAAACATTGTTTTATGTCTACATTAAAATAAATTAACAGAGTGATATTCCCTGCATGGTTGTGTGTCTGTGTTGCCCTGCGACAGACTGGCGACCTGTCCAGGATGTACCCCGCCTCTCGCCCGGAACGTTAGCTGGAGATAGGCACCAGCACCCCTCCCGACCCCACTGAGGGACAAGGGTGTTCAGAAAATGGATGGATGGATGGATGGATGGATGGATGGATGGATATTCCCTAATACCAGGCCAGGTTGGAGATTTCTAGCCTTCATGCAAAGCTTACCAGCTTTTTATAGTTACTGGCATTTCAATATTAAACACAAAACCTCATATCAAATCAGAAAGACATTAGGCTAAAGTTCTTTCAAATTCCCAGTCTTCCCACTGTCTCGGGCGCCAGACTTTTCTTATCATGAACAAAATCTGCATTTTGCACACACACACACACACACACACACACACACACACACATATACACACACAAAATCTTTTAAACGAAAGCCAGAAAAGTATAGCACTCCCACACTCTCTGTAAATCATAAAGACTCTTCTTATCTTCTGATAGCTAAAACATGCAGACATTGCGAGCACTTGGCGAGCTCACATCAGTTACTCTGAGAAATAACTTCCGTCTGTGGAAATCGATGGTGGCTGACAAGACACAGACAGGTCTTGGCACAATGTAGTTATTTTATGAATGACATCTGGACAACAAGATCACCTGTACCAAGTGACCCTGCTGGAAACGATGAAGAACGACGGTCCACAGCGGATGCAAGGCAAGCAGAGCGGGAATTTTGTTTTTTTGTGTGCACTGCAGAGGTCGGCCTGCAGCTCTGTCAACAGTTAGACCCTCTGCACCTGGCAAAGTGAAGCTTGTTTATTCGGGGTCATCTGGTGACGTGGTGATTCATTGGACTGGTGTTGAAGGTCTTTCTGGTGACCTTTGTCTTTTTCCTCTACCCTGCAGGCTATTTGGCCTGAGATAAACTAATGAAAACGTTAAACCTGCTTCAGCCAGACTTGACTTTGCTGCTGAAGAGAAAATTTAAAAAGGAAATGCAGGAAAGTTAAATATTTCATAAGACCAATAAAAAGAGTTTTTTAAACTGGAAATGTCAGCGTTTTAAGAGGCATGCATGAACTGTACAATATGGCTGGACGATATGGATGAAAAACGGATCATTATAAAACCATTTCATATCAGTCAAAATGGATAATTAGGTTTTGTTTTAAATATCTGAAAACTGCCAAACTGGTGGCATGACCTTTCCTGTTTTATTCACAGTTTTCACTTCACTCTGTTGTTTATTTTTAAACACACATGAGGCACAGTGGTAAAACCTTAAACTGCTGCTGGGCAACTTACCCAACAGGTCGTTGCTAGGTAACCAAAGAGCAAGTGAGTTGCTAGGTTACCAAAGAGTGAGTGAGTTAGTTGATGCAACCAACCTTGCTTAGCTCACAGTTGAGCAGCTAAAGCCTTTCCTCTGCCTACATCTCCCAGAATGCAGTGGGGTTCTGGATCTGAGTTTAGTAACTATTATATATACTGAGTATTGAATATTCTATCAAATGTATTATCTATTGATATATATATATATATATTGCCCTGCCCAACTGTACAGTATATACAGGCCTGGTTTCTTCTTGCATTAATAATTCAATAATCAATAATAATCAATGTGGCATGGAGGTGATCAGCCTGTGGCCTTACTGAGGTGTTTAGGTTGTTTTAGCTGCAGCTTTCATCTGCATTGTTAGCTCTGGTGACTCTTATCTTCGCCTTTACAAAACTTTGTTCTCTTTAGGTCAGTTTACTGACCAACCAAGCACAGTGGTACCACAGCCATCAAAGCAGGTATTTAGTGTTTTTAGGATTGTGGGAGGTTTCCATGTCCTGCTGGAAAACAACATCAGTATCGTCATGTAACTTGTCAGCAGAGGGAAGTGTTAAGTGCACTAAAATTTCATGGTACACAGCTGCTCTGACTTTGGACTTAATGAAACGCAGCAGACCAACCACCCGCAGACAACGTGGCTCCTCAAATCCTGACTGATTGTAGGTATTTCAAACTTTACTTCATGCCTCTCTCATCAGACTCAGCGACTTTCTCAAATGAAACACTAAATTTACTTCTAACTGAAAAAAGGACTCGGACCCAGGAGCAGCAGTTTTTCATTATGGTTCAAGGTGACTTAACATGTGAGGATTGAAACCCACGTCCTGGAAACATCAGTGTTGAAACATTTAAATCTCCTCTAAACTCCTCAATCTTAAATTGACAATCATCTGCAACTATGTTGACTGTGCAGTTGTTCCTTACACTCAACTTTTCATTAACATTCTTGAATACAGCACTAAGAACAGGTGATTTATTCAGCAGTCTTTGTTACAATTGATGGTCATAGCACTACAGAATTTTACAAACCTTTACTTTTCCCAAGTTCTGTTAAAACCTTGTTCCAAAATAAATAATAAAAGCATTTTGTCTCTCTTAATTCCACACACAACACCGTATAATGACTTGAAAACATGTTTTTGGGAGAGATTAGTGAATTTTCCACAGGTGGACTCTAATGAAGCTGTACAAAGGTCTCAATGATGATCAGTGGAAACAGGATGCACCAGAGCTGAACTTTGACCTTCATGGCAAAGGCTGTTAGAATTTATGTACATGTAATTTCTTATGGGGTGTTTTTTATTGATATATCAGCAAAAATCTTTTCATTATTATTAATCACTTTTCATTATTTGATGCAGCTGTAACATAAAACGTGAACTAAATGGAGCGATGTTAATGCTTTCTGAACGCACTGAGAATTTAAATTTTCAGAAGCAATAGTCAAAATGAACAAAAAAAACCTCTTTAAAATATATTACTGTGTCTAAAATCTATAAAATGTGTTTCGCCGTTTGAACTGAATTACATAAATGGACTTTGACGTCTTTCTAATTTATTGAGATGCATATGCAAGGCTTTTTAACAACACAGTGAAGCAAAGGATTGTCTTTCATAATGTGCCTCCCCATTTGTTCTATAAAACAGAATCAGCCATTTTTACACATTTTATGGCTCATTCTTGTTTCATACTTTACACGTCAGCTTCCATCTGGGGAAAATCAGAAATGATGTGGCATGAGAAACACGAAAAGCTTCCATTTATATCAAACAATTGTTTCAGTTGGTGCAACATTTCTTCCAGGTGGGGCGACCTTTGCTTCCTGTTCCATCTGCACAGAAAAACCCAGCTGACATGTGTAATTAACAGCCACCGGCAGTAAATCATCTCCACTCTGGCAACCACATGTCTCCTGTGTTAAATTTAGCACAAGTACATCTCACAAGAAACAGATGGATTTAAACCTTTTCTTAAAAGTCTGATTAAGTTAAATGTATTACATAATTTTTGTGAAGAAATTCCACACTTTTCTAGAGTCTTCTTCCTAAAGTTCCTAGTCCTTTATACATAAAACAAAAAAAATTCACAATCATTTTATAGTAGATATTTCTACAGTTGTCTGGTTTTATGACAGACAGACAGACAGACAGACAGACAGACAGACAGACAGGAAGGAAGGAATGTTCTAAGGTTAGATGAAAGAGGACAAAAAGAGAAAGGTCAAGAGCAAAAGAAAGGATGAATACATAAAAACAAAATCCCAGATTAAAAAAAATAAATGACAAAAGTAAGGTTGAAAGAACACAAGGATAAAGACATGAGTGAAGATGGATGAAATGGCATCAGGTAGGATTAAGGATGATGAAAAGATGTAAGAAAGAGAGGATGACATGAAGGATAAAGGCTGGACAGTAGGAAGGAACATATTGAAGGAGAAATAAAGGGCATGAGGGAGGAAAAAATGACAGCTATAAAAAGTATAACATGCACAATACAGAAAATGAAAAAATAAAAATGAAAATAAGTATTTTCATATAGAGAACAGGAAAATACTGAAACTGAAAATACAAATCCTGTAAATTCATCCATGGTGATTCTTATAAAGTAATAGACCTGACTCTGTTAAGATCTGAACTTCTGAATTATCTTTACATATTAAAAAAACTGTAAGAAAAAGAAAAAAAAAACACTAAAGAAAATGAAGAAAAAAGGAGCTGCAGTAGTTATTTCTGCCTTCAATAACTAGCAGAACTGCAGAGCCTCTAGGCAACAATATTCATCACTTTCTTAACATAAACTTACTCAGAAAAGTCTTATTGGTTGGAGTAATTTATTAGTTTGAAATGTCACATTGCACATCTAAATCCAGAGAACAGTTATACTGGTATCCAAAAAGCTTTCTCTGTGATCAACATTTCAGCAGGTAATAAAAAAAAGAAATCAAATACACCGACAATTTGTGAATGTATGAAAAAGAAATCTTTATGGTAAAATGTAACAGCCGGCCCTCTTTGGTCCTCTTAGCAGCTGAACTCAGGAAATAATAATAATATTCCCTTTATATCTACTGCATTATTTATTATTTCATTAGCAACAAACAGCACTGATTGGAGAATTTAAAAGCATATTAAGCTGAAGTAAATCTTATCATGTTGCATAAATCAATCCATAACCTGCGAATCACCCACAGAGCCCTGGGTTGTTGATCAGTCTCTTCTGCACTAAAAGGGCAATAATTTGAGGGAAAATAACACATACAATAGTGCCCCCCGGTGGCAAAACAGATCATTTCTGCACAAAACTGAGTAAGGCATTCATTTGGAAATTTCATAATTATAGAGAGCACTTCACAGTTCACCATCAAAAGCTGAAGTGCCATAGAGAGTTCTCTGCATTTACCGTTTAACGCCAAAAAAAGAAGGGGAGGGGGTGACTACAGTCAATCTGTTCAATTTGTTTCAATGAGAGAAAATACACTCCTCCTTACCCTGACTGGAAAATGTCTGACGGTTTGTGTCATGGTAGAAACAAACATGAAACATAAGAAATACTGATTCTTTGTGGGCTTAGTAGATGAATAGGACTCGGGTGCGGGGCAGAGTGGAGAAAGTGTCGGCCATCTTGCGGATTCTGGCATAATTGATGAATCCGCGGAAGAAGAGCAAGAAGCCTGAAGAGAACATAAAGAAGGGGAACCATGAAACTAAAGAACCATCTTTCTTAAAATAATGATAGAACTCCATGACTGAAAAATGGAAACACTTTCTAAATGTTGTTAGAATTACTATCCGGTTCCTGGCTTCACCACTAAAGCTATATGCAAGTTTTTATTCAGCTTAACTTCCAGACATCTTGCTCAACTCTTTGAAATACCCACACATTTTATATCAAAATTCAGAGGACTCAAAGTTGTCTTTTAAAAAAGATCATGATCCAAACAAGCTGCCAAACGCAGAGACACCTGTCGCTCTTTAGAATCTTTGGTTGTTTGGCCAAAAATGACAGAGTTAAGAAATGGTTTCAAATATAAAACGGTAAATTTTTTAGCATTTTTCCAATACTTCTGTGTTTTTTCATGCTATATCTACATCACATTTGCACAAGACATTGGTAGAAACAATACAAGGAATAATCAGTCTTTTAGTTTTGTTGTTTCATTTTATCATCAGCTGCAAACTACATATTCTTTTTTGTATTTTCAATACATTTATATAAATTGGTTTTATTGTCTTGTAAAAGTTTGGCACCTTTGTTCTAAAATAAGACATTTTTATTTCTTTAATTTAACAATAAAAACAAATACTTTACACAGTATATCAAATATGAAACTTAAGATTTCATTCATTCATTCATCAAAGACAGCTTTTATCAAACTGTAAACACAAAGTGTTGTATGCAGTCGATGATTCATAGAAGTGAATCAAAACTTAATACTACAGAAATGTCAAGATCATTCATACAAAAAGTATGTTTTTAAATAACCTTGAGATTTTCAAAGTGCATAAACAACACTTTTCCCAGAATCCAGTGCCATTTACACAAAATATGGCTTCACCTCTGCGATAAACCTCAGAAGGGCCAAAATGCGTCACAATCAGGAGTAAATGAATGATTCATCTAAGTGCAGAGGCTTGATACTTACCCAACACCAGAAACACCCACCACAGCCAGTACTGTCCATCAAAGTAACCCGGGAAGTATGTGGAGAACTAAAAACCCAAGAAACAGTCACAAATAACCGGTTAGAACAAATATGGCCTGCGATGGTTTCACTCAAATTAGTTACGATCTTTAAAAGGCGAACAAAGAAAGGAGTACGGTCTTCAAGAGATCTTAGAGGAAATAGTTCAGTGTAAACAAGCTAACCACTACAGAGAAACTATTTTAAATACCACTATGGTGTTTTGAGGTTTTTTTGATTTCTTTGTGTGTAAATAAAGCCACAGTTTATTGCATTGTGTGTGCACAGCGAGATGTTGGGTTTTGTTTTCCGTACCCTGACGATGAGAATCCATTTGATGAGGGAGAGACCGAAGCCAGAGATGGCCCCGTAGCGTCCGGCCGCCGAAGTGGTCAGACAGAAAGACAAGAAGAACCCGATCCAGTTGAACAGGAAGGCCACTGAAAAGGATCAAAATGGAAAGATTTAAGCTTGTAGTCACAAATACAAATAATCTAAATACTTTTAGATTATTCTGAGCAAAGCGATGAGCAACTAACTGAAGAACGTGAGCATGAAGATGCCATCATTTCCTATTCTCAGTTGATCAGCATCATCAAAATCATCTCTGGTGACAAAGTCTTCATCCTGCAACACAATAGATCACAAAAAAACTTCAAAAGCTGAAAATACGTTGCAGCAAAGCTGGACCTCAGCAGAGCTTCCCTACAGAGCCTTATAAAGTGTTCACATCTCCTGAACTATTCGACATTTTGTCATATGTAGAGATGATTTTTGTGAGTTTTAATTACATTTTATGACAGACTGACAAAGGAGTTGATAAATGTGAAGTGAAAGGAGATTTTTTTGAAAAAAAAAAATAATAATTTTTGGATCTTTATGCAAAATGCTGAGGAGGAAAATCAACAGTACAAATCATTAAAGCAGAGATCTGCAACCTTTATAACTTAAGAGTCATTTTACTCTCAGTACAGCCAAATAAATCTCATCTAGAGCTGCAAATGTCACATGACTTTATATTTTTTTTAAAAACACCTTTTAGGCAAATGTCTACTTTAAGACATGTCTTCTCATTTTTGAAGAACCAGCATTCTATTAGCAATTTAAAATAAAGATAAACATAAAAGAAGACGAATCTTTTTATAAACATAGATTCCAACTGAATTCTGTGCTGAATAGATAGTAGACCTAAAAACATATTTCTGGTACTTTTGTGGAAATTCAATGTAAATATTACAAGAAAATTTTGAAAAACGACCAAAAACATTTGTTACTGTTTCTGTTTTTAAAATCATGAACTGGTTCTTTTTCATTTTTAGCCAAAGTTATGATATGTGACACTAAATATGAGGTAATCCTGGAAGAAAACCTGTTGGAGGCAATGAGTAACTAATCATTAGCAAAACATTTGAGATCAGCGACCAAATGTCAAAATGTTTAGAAGGTATGAATACTTTTAAAAGCTACTGCACTTTGAGTAAATAGTTTAAGTCCAGCCGTGATGCTCAATTTGAAACGTCTTCTACCTGCATATTGTGAAAACATGGAGACAAATGGAGACATCACAACACTAAACCTAAATCAACATGGTCACTATGACTACAACCTTTAACTCCACAGATCCTGTGGGTCTTCTATGAAAATAGGAATAACTTACACTTTACAAAACACACGGGAAGGGGGGTGTACTGAAAACATAACACGATGTTGGGACATTTCTGTTTTCACAACACAAACTAGGACTAAGTAAGCTTCCTTTCATCACACACTACTCCAGGTTACCTCCAGTGAACTGTGAATAATATCGTCAAAAGTCTCCAGGCGTTCTCTGTGATGAGGTTGCTGCTGAGCGAAAAGCAATGTGTGGCAGAGAAACACAATGACAATAACCAATCAAAGAAAATTACAAGTTAAAACAGGCTGGCTTATACAAAATGAAACCTTTCTGGATCAAACCATTATGTTGGTTTTTGAGAATGCCTCATTAGTGTACAAAAAAAATCTCCAAACTCTACTGGGAATTTAACTGGAATTGTGTTTTTTAGTCAGATATGACTAAGGAATAAGTGAAAGGTACCAAGATGTTTTAGGTAAACATGTGATGGACACCAAAAACAAACTGGTCCTCCATTGGGATTTTCAGCAGGATGACAGTCCAAAACATATCACCAAATTAATACAGAAATGGTTTAACAAGTAAACCATTTCAAGTAAAGAAGTAAAGAAGAGCGTGTAGCTATACCCAAATGAGCAAAAGTTCATCAGAACGTTGAAAGATCTCAAAAGATTGTGCAAAGAGGAATAGTACAACTTTCTCCTCTGAATACTCCAAACTTTTGAAATTTTCCAGATAAAAACTAAGAGCTGTTTTAGGATTTTTCAAAATACAGAGGGCAGAGGTAACAACAATTAGATTCTGGAGGCTGAGTTCTTTCTGGTTTGATTTTTTCCCCCTGCAAAACAAATTAATATACTCAATTTAAAATGTTCAAGAAGCTTCTGTAATAAAAAATGACAGGTTATTTTTACTCATCTTTACACAGGGTGACAACAATCAGTCTGGTCAGAAACTGGTCAGGCCCAGTTTCAGCTGAGTTAGTTGGTTCTTTTAAATGTTTTGAGGTTGAAAAATTTGAAGACTCGGTATAAGAAAGCTTTGTGTTGGCATTTTGCTGCTGCACCATTAGACAAATAAAGTCAGACACTTTTTTGAGCTAAAAGTACATAGTTATGATTATATTTTAGCTAGTTATATTTTACAAATGATGCTTCTTATCCCATCATCACTTTACAAATAATACTGTTTTATAAACTTCTACTTGTGGAGAAATAATGCTTACATATTAGTTCTAAGCACTAAAGCATGCATTAGTTAAACTCCTTTTTCCAAAGGCATCACTGCATTTCCTTTCACTTGAGTGTAGAGCAGTTTTTAGTCTTATGAAATTGTTTTGTTCAAACCACAGATGTAATCACAAATAAAAGGAACATGAAAATATCTCAATCTAGGGCACTGCATACTTCCTGCCTTGCAAGCAACTCCGGAAGTCTCTGAGAAAACGTTCTGTCTGAGTGTATGTTGGAGTGAGACAATGTTAACAGGTGATAGGATGACACAGAGAAAAGAAAAAGTGAGCCACTCACCCTTCCAGTCACCAGGGGAGCAGAGGTCTCTGCTTTAGTTCTTTCTGCTTCGTCATATGAAGGGAGCGTCGTTGCTACGTTGTAGGATGGAGGCTTAGGGAAAACCCCGTCTTCCTTGTAGTCAAAGTAGGCTGTAGATAAAACAGCACCGTTTCATACACTGAAGAGCAGCACATTAAAGGCAACTTTTCACATGTAACAAGCATAGTAACCACTGAGGAGCTTGAAGATACTTCTATATCTCACCATAATTACACTAAAAGAGTAGATATTTATGTCCTTAACATATGATAAAAGATTTTATTTTGTTTGTTTTAGGTAATATGATGTAGAGGTTGTCACTCGTGTTTCTCCGGTAAAGTTGATCTAATAGAAGCTTGTTTCCTTAAGCTGCTCCTTTGCAGACCATAGTTAATATAATTCCCCAGAATACTTCTGATATAAAAACACCTCAGCATCAAACTGAGTCAGTTTTACCAGCACTGTCCGCTGCGATGCTGCTGTATGGAGGAGGAGCATCAGCTGCAACCTGGGGGCTCCCTTCACTGTCGTCCTCGTTGGGCAGCTGGAGGACGAACAAGCAAAATTAAGTTTCCACCCTGGATGATCCCTTGTCTTTAAAAGGAAATGTTTAAACATATTAAAAGGATGTCAAATCCAGTAGTAAATTATCATTGTCACATGGAGTCAAGTAGTGAAGTGGAACTTAAAATTATGAGTCAACAATAAGCTTTCAAAAAGGAAGTCTCAGAAAAATAAGCATGAATGCATGTCTCATTTCTCTTTTTCGTGTTATTTTTTTCATTAAAAGCAGAAAAAAAAACATTACAATTATAATAAAACCACTTAATCAGCTTTTGTGTTGTCATTCAGGGCTTAGTGTAACCCATTTTTCTCATGTCAGCAAAAACAACAGCATAAAAACAAGCAGATATGATCACCTGACATTACTTTCAGGCTTTTTTCTTTATAGAGCAACAGAGACAGGAAAACATTCCATCAAAATGTATCAATGCTGTGGATGAGCAATGAGAAATTAAGCCAGTTACAGCAGCAGGAAGGTAGAGTCACACAGAAAGTTCAGGTTTGTTTTAGTGAAACCATTTTTAATGTTTCACCATAAATAACCACGATAGCAAGTCACTCCATGCAGGCTGTATAGACATGAACTCAGGCTGGAAGTTTAAACCCATAATAACAATAAGGACAAATAAATGAAACACATCGCTATTGAGAATCAGTCCCACTGCATCTCCTGTTGATCTACATCAGAATCAGAATGCTTTTATTGTTGTTGTACCAAAGCACAGCAAAACTCATTCCAGTACAGCCCATCCAAAGAAGACAATAAACAGGCAAGAACAAGGAAGATGGGGTGCCTGAGGCTGAGGCCATTGTAGGCGTTGCCCTTTATTTTTAGAGAAAGACGAAATGACAACATCAGGAAGGACGAGGGGAAAAAAGTCATATCAGAAAAACCTCTACACACTTAGCAACATTCAGACAAAGGACATATTACACACAATAGACAGTCATGACTCAGAAACTATAGAAAGGACACCTGTCACTCTCATAAATAATGTGGGTAAACTACTAGTAAAACATCTGCAGGCTAAGTGACCAAGGAATCAAATATCAATTATATCTAAAGGTGTAATATAAAGAGTAAAACTGCATATCTATAGGATAATGTCTGCAATTTATGATTATGTATGTATAAAAAAAGTAAGGAACATATAAAAGTAACAAACATTACATTGCAAATAATTTGTAATAATCAATATGCTTTATGTTTTTACAGCAATATTATTATTTTAAACAGTTTTTCTGTCTAAAATAATAAGATTGTCTTATATTTTAGTATTCTGTTATTGCTTAAATAACTTATAAAACCAGGCAATGTTTACTCAAGTTTATCATTCCTGGAGGATTTCATGCCAATCTATATGCCTTTTGCAAATGAATTAATTATTAATAAATAAAAACTACCTCCCAATAGGAATGTTCCAGTCCACATTTTACCAGCCTTAGTGTTGCAGTTTTAAAGCTCAACCCTAATAAAATGTGCTTTTTTTATGCAAGTGGACGTTTTACAGATGATAAATTACGTTTCAAAGTACCCACAGTCTTTGTAGAAAAATCTAGTCCAGGTTTTAGTTGTTTAAAAACAGAACTTTGAAAATGATGTAAGTTAATGAGGAAGCCAATTTTGAATTAAATCGTATTCTTCTTTCTAATGTAAAGACTTCAGGTCATATGAATGTGTTTTTTTTGTTTGTTTGTTTTTTTTAGGTTAGGATAGTTTAGATCACTTAAGACAGAGGAACAGCTCTTTACTTCTTCGCCGAATCTGATGTTTGGGTGGGCGTCTTAGCTTGTGTGCTCACATTAGCTTCGTTTTAACAGGATTCTATCATCTCCAATGATATATTTCACAACAAAATCTAATAAGATCTTTCACTCTGACTGATATTCATTTTCCTAACACAAAATACGGCCGTGTTAAAGACAACGACATAATACAAACACCCCTACTTTGGTGGCTAACAGTTAGCAGCTAACGCAAATTTGAGACGAAGCCGTGTTTTCACCTACCTGCTGATACCTGGCGCTCGACTCCGCCATTCCGCTCCAAACGGTAGTTAGTCCAACAGATAATACACCACCAATACGCCCAATCGAAACAAAATTATATAACTGTGTAAACTAAAATATACGACAGTCAAAATGGAAAACTGCTTCTCTTCTATGAAGGGAAACTGATAATGTTGTAAAGGTCAAACACAGCAGAACACGCATTACTTCCGGTTAATTTTGACGACTAATGAGTAGTGCTGCCTAAAATATATCTGTTTGTATATTTTCTACATATTTTTAGCTTATTTTAATTCCATATTCTCTTCTTAACATACATTTCCTTACATTTTCGACTTAAAATAAATGTATATGTGTTTCAACTTTGAAAAGTAATCACGTCAGCTTCCGTTTCTTCCCTAACTTAACAAACTGTCGTCAAATCATTGACGTCATCCGCCAAAACAAACTCTCTACTGCCCTCTTTTGATGTAAAATGGAGAACATATTTTCAGTTGCTACAATTTTGAAAGTTTTTGTAAGATTATACTGGCACTGACCATAGAAAGTAGAAAAAATAAAAAATAAAAAATAAATAATAATAATAATAATAATAATAATAATAATGATAATAATAATAATAATAATAATAATAATAATAATAAATAGGCAAAAGAAGTTTATTTGTATACCAAATTTCAGCAACAAAAATATTTAACCTGTCAATTTAGGCGGATTTTTAAACTTATTTAACCATTATTTTACAGAAAGTCCCTTGAGACAAAATCTCCTTTTCGAGGGAGACTTGGATGTGGACCAGGTTTTTGTAGATTAGCAGTTTTGCAGTCCTTTTACAATTGTCAGATTTTTTTTGTATCTGATTAAAGACTTAAGATTCTAACTTAACTCTTTAGTCTTTGTTATATTATAAAGATAACAAAGACTAAATATTTGCCTCATTTGCTGTTTTTTATTGCCTTATTTTCATTTAACTTGTCAATCATAAAATAAAAAATACACTAATATTTATGGCTATAGCTTATTAATATATCAAAAGAGAACTTGAAATAATATGAATACTTTTACAGGCCTGTAAACATAGGGACAGAAAGAAAAAAAACAAATGTGGAAGGGTCTTGAAACATTTTATTGTATCTTTGTGTAAAAGAAAAAGACAGCAACAGTACCTGTGACACTTTGTAAGCTCATGTGTTGGAGTGGTTATACCTCGGACTGCTTTCCAGTCAAGTCTTATTGAGGATTCCTGTACCTAAGTAGCACTGGGAAGGTGGTACCGATGTGCTTTTGGTTGTAATGGTGACAGACAATCTCTACGTCATAGAAACTGAACTGCACTTTGACGCGCTCATTTGGTGAGGTGAGGAAACTGAGAGTGTAGAGGGCAAACTCAAACTCAGGACTGACGCCAATGAAGATGCTGCCCTTGGGCTTTATGCCATTCTTCCAACTGAACTGTAATGCCAGGATGTGTTTGTTCTCGTCAGGCTACATTGAAGATTAAAAAAGGGGAACAGGTGGGATTAAGTAAGCTATGTGTACAAATCTAAATAGTCATTACCAATACTTAAGGGGATGTTATACCTGAGGAGAATTTGCTGTGACACTGTAGCCTTTGTAATCAATGTGACCCAGCTTTTCTTGTATGTACAGCTGGATCCAGTTGTGAAAACCAATGACAGTCCGCCCTCCTCTTGTCTCCCCAACAAACACATGTTCAAATCCTGAAGAGTCTGGCCTGTGGGCAGAAACAAGAACATAAGACCAGTAACATGTTTGCCTTCATGTTACTATAATGACTCCTTTGCACGTCATTCCTTTGTTAAACAGCAAAGAAAAAAGTCTAAACACCATATGGAATCACCTAAATTATTTTTAAGCTGCAGCTAACATGCCTGTTGAACCACTGCTTACGAACATGATGGGCTATATTTGTATTTTGTGGCAGCTTCAACGTTTCTGAGACGTATACTCTGTGTGAGGTGGTAGCCATCATGCTGCTAGATTCCTTATGTGGAGTTATATTTACATGCTGTGTCAGTAACCACCCACCTGCTGGATCCTTTTCTTGCATAAAGTTCAAACCAGATTCTGTAGAGCTGCTCCTTGAATTCTGTATCATCTTGAGGAGAGAGCTGCTTCTCCACCAGGTGTTTATGAGCTATCTAAAAGCAGTAAGCACAAGTTTGTTTTCAGTGTTCTGTCATATTTCATTCACATTGAACCATACTGATTGATGACAATTACATTAATTTATTTGAAGAACTTATCAAGCAAAAACTTGATAAAAAAAATTGCTCTGTCAGTTTACATTTAAAGCTGCAGAACTAACTTCTATATATATATATATATATATATATATATATAAAATCAAGCTCCTCTGCCTTCTCCCAGTGCTCCCAGTAACAATTGCAGTTATATGTCATTCAGTCAGAAACAACCAATCAGAGCCAGAAGGAGGGTCTTACAGCTGTCAATCACTTTCATTCTCACCTCTCCCACCAAATAACCAGCCATGATTGCTAAGGCTTGTAAGCATGGTCACCGATAACAGTGGATAAAGGGTTTCCCTGGAACAGTACGTTGTTTCTCCAACATTTGCACATTGAGCAGCATTGATTGACAGTGCTAAGACCCTCCTCCTGTCTCTGGTTGTTTTAGGTCAAGAGTGGTGCATTTTTTCAGATGGCAATAGAAGTTCAGAGGAGATCAACCATTTTACAGATTATCTCTCATACTATACTGTCATGACATAATAATAATTTTAATAAATATATAAAAAGCCTATTTTTTTATCAAAGTTACATACTTCAGCCGTAATAGGTCCATTTCCAGTACCTTCATAGCGCGAGTCTGAATGATGGCATCCAGGAACCTGTGGTTCTCGGCCACTTCCTCAGGAGTTACAATCTCTGGCTCACCGGTGTCACTTTCATAGTTATCCAAAAGGGAGATAAAGGCTGAAGAATCAAATAAAGTTTTTTTCCCCCATTATTTTTAGGTCCACATGTGCTACAGGAAATTATGTAATGTTTAAAGCTGTGCAATCCCAGAAACACGAAGATTACACAGAGACAAGTCAGCCAAGCAGAAATCCTGAGCAATCCTTTAAGTGCAGAACAGTTTCAGAAAATAAAATAAGAAAGACAAATAAATTGGCCTTTTTCTGACTCTATTTCGCTCTGGAAATACCTCTCTCTTCTTAAATAAAAATCTTACCAGATGTGAAAGAAGAAAAGCATTTTTCTGCAGACCTATGCATGCTGTGTGATTATGCAATAATTGTGGTGTAGTTTCCCTTTAAGAGGAGGCGATTGTTGTTCATGACATGATTGCAGCAATTCAGATGTTTGTTAATTGGACTGTTGCATAAGTGGTGGAAATGTTTCCACTAAAGTTTTTTTTTTTTTTTTACAACCTCAAATGTTCATGTATTTTACCAGGATTTTTTTGTGAAAAACCATCAGATTATAACAAATTTCTGAAGATGAATTAGTTTTTATGACTATCTGGAAAGCTTAGAGTATTTAACCTACTTTATTCTGATACCCATAGATAAAACCCAGTGAAACTTTAAAAACACACCTAATTAAAAAGGGTAACCTGTGTGTGTTTACAAGGCATATGTGAAAGAGCCGCCGTACTTTTTGATAACAGAAAGCTTGTAGCAGTAAAAACTTGAGCACTGACCTAAAAATGTCTCCTTTTTGAAAATATTCTCATCAACAAATGTAAACAAAGGAAGTCCTGCCCTGTCGTTGCTCTCATTGTCACCCATGCTGTCTCCAGCTTTGCCCTGCAGCAGAGAGAAACCATCAAATGATCACACTTTGTTTCACTTCAAAAACCCACGATGATCCTTAACAACTGCTTTTAACTATTGTTGATTATTAATGTACATTTTAAACTGAGAGTATTTCATATTAGAAAATACAAATATATGTATATGCACTTGAGAATGGTACATATAACAGATTTATCCAAATCTGGAGGTCCATGAATGCGGCGCACCTGCAGAGAAATCCTGTAGTCTTTTCCAGGTTTGAGTCGGTTGACGTCATTGTCCCAAATCTCCTGAACTATAGCCGACAGCTCTCTGTCACTCTCAATCATCATACGGCGACTCCTTGTGCTCCTTGTCCCTCAGTTCAGTCTCAGTTTCCTTCTGTTCGCAGTGCTACAGCGTTTAATGTCTCAGCCAAACTCCAGAGATACGCAAAATCTAGATATTCTAAATTAGTAAAATAAAAAATTTATTAGTTTCAAACAGATTATGTATAATTAAAGCAAGATGTTTACACACACTAAATACAAAGGCAAAAACTTTTTTATCTCGCTGTCAGATATTAAATCTGAGTTCCCTTTTTTGCTTTAGGTCAGTTAGAATTACCAAAATTATTTATACTTGCTAAATACCAGAACAATAGGAGATTTTTTTTTTTTTTGAGAATTTTCAATTACTTTCTCTTTAAGAGCTTACATACTCAAAAATCACCTACATGATTTTATGGAAGTATTTTTCTGCAAACCTATGTACGCTCTGTGATGCATTGGTTTGGACTTTTCCTTTTCTTTGAGTGCCTCAAATCCTAATTTGAGGCAGAATTGCATTGACTTAATTGCTGCTGGAGGGATGGGTACACTTTACTAGATGAATGCCATCATGAGGAAGGACCATTATAAAGAAATATTTACCCCCTCACCCCCCATTCACCAGCTATATATTAGGAAGTTAAAGTTTGAGCACCAATCTCCCAAAAGAACAATGATCCAAACCAGCTTTGGTGTAAAGCTGGGTAGGAAAAAAAAACAATGTTTTCAGGGACCGTCAGAAAGCCTGAATTTTAACTCTGAAATTATGAATTCAAAATTCAAACAATCTATTGTAAAAAGTTTGTGGAAGGATACACAAAAGGTTTGAGCCAATAAGTCATAGATTTGAAAAGGTAAGTCATTATTTTTGGTAATCCTAATTACATAAAAAAAGAAATTGTCTTAATTTAATGTTTTACAAGGAAAAATAAAAGGTTATGTCTCATTTTTCCAATTTTTCCTATTTTAACTAGTTTGTCACAATTTAATACTTCAGTCTTGATGTAAGGAAATCTAATCAAACGTGAAACTGTACTAAGAACAAAATATATTCAAAAACAATTTCATGTATTTTACAGGTAAAGAATGCCCAAATCGTGGCTGAACGTCGAGCTCTAAGAGTTCAGCATAAGGCGGCAGCGCTGTAAGCATCAAAACTCACTGACCTGCTTCTTTCAGTCCCGCTCTGCTTCTCTGAACCAACAAGGAACAACTGGTGGCTGATGTGTGGAAGTTTCTGTGTAGGCCTGGTGCTCCCAGTACTGGTTCTTTGAGTTTCTGACTGCAGGAGTATTTCATGGTGAAGGCCCAGCCAGTCAATCAGTCATTCATTGACTATGTAAAAGGACAGGAGGGGGAACGAGTCAGGGGATGGGAACAGGACAGGAGAGAGGGGCCGTTAAAAAAGCATTTTCTACAGTCAGCAACTCTGGCCAAAGAGATTACACAATGATGTCTCTTTTCAGGTTCAGCTAAAACGGAGGCTCTTTGTTCTTTTGATGTTTCATTGTTTCCCTCTCTGCCACAGTATGACCTCTGGATTACAGGGTAAATACGGGTCATGTTTCAGGTAACAAGGTGCTGCTGGGAACTTGGGGTTAATCTAATCATCCAAAGAGGGACAAAATGCCAACTATGTTACCAGAAAATGAAACGCAAAGGCAAAAATTCCTTGTTCTGCTTTGCTACTATCTCTGATAGTCATGTTCTCCTATCAGTCAGTCAATCATGTTTATTTGTATAGCACATGCAGCATCAAGGTGGTTCAAGGTGCTATACACAATAAAAACAGATGTTACAAAGTTATAAAGAAAACACAGAACAGTAAACAACTGAACAAACATTACATTTTGATGAGGGCCATCACCAAAATCACACACATCAAACATCTTGGTCACTGTTTCATTAATTATGATTCAAAACAACTCAAAACAGGTGGGTTTTTAGTTTCGATTTATAGAACTCAATATTTCATTTGTTTTGCAGTTTTCTGGAAGTTTGTTATATTGTCCAAATTTCAGTCAAATAATATATTTTATTATAAAATTTGGTTAACAGTGCAATACAAAGAAAATAATACACCCACATTAATGAACTATATTTTGTTCTTGTGGAGAATGATATGAAAATATGTGTCATGCCATGTGGAATTAGAAATCAGCTATTTTCTTTAAAACTGTATCTGCAGGAAATAATTATTGGACAGATGGTGTCTAGAAAAAGACATGCTGGTTTTAAATTCAGCACTTTGTTTCAGTTTAATAGCCAGCTGCTTTTTTCCTTACTACTTTGCTTTAAATTAATGAAAAAGCTGTGCTGAATTACTTTAACTTGAAATCTTAATGCAACCTAACTTGTTTGGGTATCCATCAACCAGTTCAGAACATTTTCTGGGAAAGTTGTGTTTTAAGATGAATGCAATATCTTAAGAAGCTGAGGTAAATTAGGAACAAAAGAAATCTGTTGAAAATGTACAATATCAGCCTGAATGTTAGAAGCTGACTTGCTATGTAAAGTGGTGACACCGGACATGTTGGGCTTAGAAAGAAAATGGTAGAAGATTTCCAACACTGTAATTTCTGTATATGTGTGGAGGTGAACTCAAAGATTGTTGCAATGCTTTCAGAGCATTCACACAATAAGAAGAGTAACGGTGTTACGCAGAAAAGGAAAAAGGTCACAAACTGTTTACTGGAATATTTATTATTTTTTAGTGCATTGAACGTCATTCTGTGTTCTTACAAGAGAAATGAACAGTGTTGATGTGACCTTGGGACAAAATTCCATCATATGCTTTTTAAGGCTAAGCATCCAGATTTGTTTCTTCTAACCTGAACCAGCTTCAACCATCACACAAGATGCTAAAATTGTTGTGTTGGCTTCCTTTATAACAGAAATGTAAACATTTGGTATGTCTTTCTAAGTTTTTGCCTCTTTTTCCTCTATAATTATTTGGCATTATTAAATAAAAAAAAACATAGTAAATCTAATGTAGCCAACCACAAACTCCAGTTTTTTTCATGCCCACTATAGTCATAGCTCAAGCTGCAAACTGAAGAAGCCAATGCACTGCACTTTGCTACACACTCAAACTGTTCATGATTTTATTGTGCTTTGACTTTGTCATTATAGAGAGAGAAATTTTGTTTTGGACACATAGCTCATATGACATAAATATTATTAAAATCGATGTTGAATTTGAAAAGAAAGTTGCTGTGTTTTGCTTTTGACATGTGGAGACATGCTATAAAGCTAGGCTCCTTCATTTTTTTAATTAAAACATTCAGTATATTCTCCATATTTAGCTGGTTGCTTTAAGGCCTATGACATAAAGAAACGATTTGCTACGAGACAAGACAGGACATAGTCTATTTGATTAATTGTCTATATGACAGTACAAATTATCCCTTACTTTGCAAACCTTTCACTGACTTCAGATTTAATGTTTACAATAGTTTCATAATCAGAATCCTTGTTAGACCATTAACCAACCACTAACCAATGTCGCTTATTAGTGAAAGGTAAAGGCAAACAGAAAAGATGCTAAACTTTTCTAAAATCCCTGCAGTTGTTTGCCATCTGTTCAGGAGACCTATGTTGTTTATTTAATTTATATTATGAGACCTGTATAATTTAAATACAATGACTGTGACTATAAACACTTTACATAGCTGATTGTCTTCCTGTCCTCTCTATGGCATGACAATGTTCAAAACACTGTGTTGAAAGTATGTGGCTGTGGTGGCGTTTCAGTTCCAGCGTAGATGAATCCATGGCCATGTGATGAAGGATAAAGTGCATTTAGGTGTATAGCGGAGAGGTGGCGCTGGCGTCAGTCCTCCTCATCGCTCCAGAATTCATCATCATCCACATCGACACCATGGAAGAGTCTGCAGGGCAAAACAGTCAGACAGCTTAACTACTGCAAACACACTGACCATCGATCTCGACACACTCTAGACTTCCTCATATGCAAGTCTAGAGCTTTAAAGTTTTCTTGTGGTACAGTGAGCTTCATAAGGCTTATTTATGACAGGTTTTAGGCAGCTCCTCTGGTCAGACATGGTTGAACTTCATTTTCACAAGAACTGGACATGGATAACATACAATAATGTTGCCATTGCAATTTTCTAAAAATCTGCTTGAGAAAGTGGTTTAGTATTTAAAAAGAGGCTAGATTTAAAAAAAAAAGTTGTAAATTGAGGAATATAAATATAAAATAGAATTAAATGAACTATAGAACCTAGTGTATAAAAGTAGTATATACTGGTATATGTAAGGCTTAAATTTAGTTTTTTTTATTTCCTTTAAACATTTTAGAACAATTTAAGTTTGTCTTGTTTTCAAACATCGCATAGGATTTAAGGAAATGTTTTAAAAAAAAGGGCTGCAGCATAATTACACTAAAATTGAGTTATTCCTGAGAAAACAAGATGAATATGTGAAAATGTACTTTTTGCTCAATGTTAAGGATTAAAAACCAATTCTGATGATGTGGGTGTTTTTTCTTTAAAATACTCTAAGAACCTCGGTAGAGAACAAGCTATTATGACAAAAACAGCATTTATTAGAACCTTTTTGCCCATCCATACTGAAAGTGCCTATAAATGTGGATAAACCTGACAAGAGCGTCTTACTGGTTAAAGCAGGGTGAGTGTGGGTTGTTAAAGTGGCTGTAGGGGTTGACTTTGCTGAGGGCACCGAGGCACAGCCAGCAGAAGTACTGCTTACATGACGTGCACGTCATCTTGTTACAGCCATCCACTTTCTGAAAGACACAAAGTGCCACAACATTATGTGAAAAGACATAACTTGGATGGAACCATTTTTAAAGGTTCTGATGTCTTAAAGCATTGTGACCACCAGGGGGAGGTAAAGGCCACCTGTATATTGGTTCCACAGCGGGGGCAGCATTTGCAGTTCTCCTTGAGCCAGTCTCTGCTGAAGGATTCCTCCACCGCTTTCTGGACCACCCTCTTCCCGAAGCGTTGCTCCATGAACTTCTTGCCCTCAGGCGTGGCTGACAGGTACTCATCTCTCAGACTACGCAGATCATCTGAGGAACAAAGCAGAAGTTGAGACAGTTAGAAAATACATTTTCTGATTTCCAGTGGGGGTTTATTTGCATTATTTAAACTATGGCACATCTTTTCAATGCAACTCATTTCAGTCTTTCCACAGCTCCAACCCAATTGCTTGTCTCCACTTGCCTCTTATTTGTAATATGCTAGTTTTTCCTTTTCTAATAAAGTTTCACTCCTGCAAACTATTTTCAACAGGAGTTAACTGTGCGGTTACCTGCCGTTATTTTACAATGAGAGACGCCATGATATCCCAGCTTGCACAGCGTGCAGAAAGCGTACTGACAAGCCGAGCAAATGCCCATGGTCGTATCTGGCTCCACCATAACAGCCGTCCCGCAGGAGTGACGGGGACAGTAGACGACGTCAGCCATGAGGTCCAAGCTTGACTGAAGGAGCAAACGGTCATATCGAGCAAACGACTCCTCATCCACAAGTTGTTTCACCTGAATGAAAAAGCCACAATGTGAGAGAACTGCTGATGTGAACTGAAAATGTAGAGAAAACTCACAGTTAATCTTCCGCTCTTACCTGTGACGGAGTGGCTAGTGAGGTACATTCGGGTTCAGGGCAGTTAAGGCACTGGACGTTGCCGTCCCGTATTTGAATCTGAAAGTACTCCGTCATGCACACCTTACAGTAAACATGTTGGCACCCCTTGAAGCAGAGACAGCTGGCACCCAGCTTGTCTGAAAAACAGATGCCGCAGCAGAACACCTTTCCGTCGAATGCCCTCTGCCGCTGCACCTCGTCAAAGTCCAGGAGCTGAGGTAGGGGGTCCGAGTGGGGGTCCATCAGAACCACGGCGCGCGGGTCCGACTGAGAGGACGGTGAAAAGTGCTGGCCAGAGTTCTCTTTCTTCACGTCTGCTTTCTTCTCCTCTGGTTTTTCAGACTGGCTCATGCACTGTGTCCCAACTGGACAGAGAAAAAAATATGTTTTTCCAAATGCCATTAATTTTTTTTAATCTTTAGCATAAAAGTACAGATGGCTGAGCAAGAATTTTCTGATTTGTGGAAGATAAAAACATGTTAACATCTGATATAAAGCCAAGTCACCAGTAAATCAAAGATTTATCTACCCCAAACCAGTTTGATATGAGTTTACTGTTGGAAAACTGACTGTGTCCGAGCTTCAACCATCTAACCCAAACTGGGAGCCTCAGGTTACTGTTAAAATTATTTAGTTCTTTATCATTTTTACCCAAAGTTATATTGCAGACATGCAGACTCCAGGGAGAATCTAACAACACAGGAAAACATAAATACCTTTTGCTTCAGGGTCTGTTTTCCTCCGTTCCCCGCCGCCCTTACTGCTGCTCCTGTTGAGTTCAAGAGGAGACTGGATGCTCAGAAAGCTCAGAGTCTCCTCTTTCAGGAACTGGATCCACATGAAAAGGACCTCAAAACCCTGGTTTTCTTCCCACAACTCATCCAAGCGCTGACACAGAGAACTCAGCTGAAATGATGAAATATCAAATATTATGCACCATAACCTGCATTTGTAGATTTGAATAAAACTACCAGTCATTTTTCTGGAATATGGGAGGAAGCCAAAATACCCAGAGAGAACTTGTTTTTGTCATATAAAGAACTATAACAGTTGGCATGATGAGTCCTACCTGAGCTTTGGTCATCCATTTGGAGCTGAGTGAAAAAACCGGTGGAGATGTAGAAGGATAGTCTGCAGGAAGCTCGAAATTGAGCACCAAGGGAGGTAAAAAGCAGACATTATATTCAGCTGTCTTCTCTCCTGCAACAGAGAAGGGGGGTAATTAGCATTTCTTGTTGTGATATGAATAAACTGCACACCCACACCTTTACTGATGGATGTACCTTTCACCAGCAGCTTGAAATCAGGAGGGAGCTCCAGACATAGTTGTATCTCTCCGCCCTGAGCAGACTCTGCGCGACGGAACTCCTCTTCATCATAGATACTTGCTAAAGCAAGCAGTTCATTCTCCTGGGCTTCCTTATCCTCAGACATTTACATACCTACAACAACAACAGTACACGATCAATACGAGATGTAGTGGCCGTAGCAGCGCCTGTGATAACAAACACTGTTAAAGTGAACTGCACCTAATCATATCATGAATCTGACAATAAACTGTTAATTTACCAACTGGCTTAAACGGTTAAACATTGTGTCTTAAACTGCAAACCAAAAAGAAAGTGAACAATATAAAAAAATTATAAATTACTACAGGCAACCCGACTTTTGATGTAACTTAGCTTTAGCAAAGCTACGTTGTTATACAAAAGTTGGAGGACGCATTTACAACCCCTTAATATGTGTGCTAATAATGCAACACCGGCGAACACAAAGTGTTTTAGAAGGTTGAACTCTGGTGACATTATTCAAACTGTCGATTAGTTTCCGACTTAGCTAACAAACTTGAAATAGTCACTGCATGAGGCTAGCAAGCTCTGTTAGTTAACTGCGGCTTTGTTACTGCAGCTAAGTAGCAAAGCTAGGCCCTGTGTCATAACCACTGTTATGCAGATCAAAAATATTACAAATTATTTCACTGAAAAGTACACTGCAATTAAAATGAAGACGTTAACTACCTTATATGTCCCAAGTGCAAGTGACTTCTGTCCCCTTTGACTAGTTCTCGTCATGACGAGTCACTGTAGGTTCTTACAGCGCCACCTCCAGGAGTATGGAGCTATCTGTTAGCTCAATAATGGCTGGACCTGTTCCTTATCAGTCCGCCGGCAAGCAATCCGGCTGAGCGGCCAGGATGATGAACGATTTCACCCTGCTCCTTTTTTTCATAATGTATGTACCTCTTAGGGGAGGATCATCATAATATAATAAATTTAACTTAGTGAAAAATATATCTACTTAAATTTACTTTGTGCATTTATAATTTTGATAAACTGTTATGACCTACGATCAACCATAAAGCTTTTCCAATACACAAATATTCAGATATACTTCCTTTTTTTATTGGGTGCACGGTTTCTTAAAAATATATATTTTTTATACATTGTGTATAGCTTTTAATTTCTTTATATTTTAGATTGTTTTTCATTGCGAGTTTATTGCCATTTGTAATTTTGTTCCTCCTTGTTTCCTGGTTAAGTTAGACAGTTGACATTTGTTACAACTGACTATGTTGTGACAACATGGCATGAGACGGAAAATCTGTGAAAAGACCAAGCTCCTCTGCTAATGACAGAAATAAACAGTTCAGTCAGAAACAACCAATCACAGCCAGGAGGCAGGTCTTAGTGCTGTCAGTTATGATCATGTAAGCGCTGCCCACAGCCTCCAGCTTGTTCTCTACTACTCTACAGCCTCTCCCAGTCACCAGAGCATGTCATGAATACTCAGGTTAGTTAATATGGCCACCAATCACAGCAGATAAATGGATTCCCAAGAATGAAATGTAAAAATTATTTTTTTTTAATAAGTTACAGTTTTAGCATTTTGTTTATAATCTTAAATCCCTGCCATTGCAGTGTCTAGCATTATGTTGTACTTTTCTAGTACATTATCATGTTTACCTGCAGACTAGCTACGAGACAAGACAGGACAAATTGTTAGCGATATTTCATCCCATCTTCTTGTGCAGGACTGGAAAGGGGCTTAATTTAAAAGAGTATTCTTGAACAGTAATGGTTATATCTCAGCTCAGTTTTTGTTCTAAGGTTTATTTTTGCATTTTTCAGTGATGTGGCAACAACAGCAGCACCCAAAAAGGAGATTTGTTGCACCAGCAATCTCACTGTCGAGTAGAAAATAAAACAACAAGGCTACCAGAGAACAAACAGATCATTTGCTTTTGAATGAGAAAAGCAGAACAGTGAAATACTGCATGACAGTAACTCTTAGTATCTAAATCCAACATACAAGAGAAGAAAACTTCTTTGAACTAAATACATCATAACCAAGGAGTTACAAGTGTTTGTGGTGAAAAAACCCCAAAACAAAACAAAACCCCGCCCCACAAAATGACACTTACAACTTTAAACTATTGACGCCCCCTTCACCAACGCATTTGATACCTTATTTAAACAATATTTTACAATTTCAACTTTGCTGACATTCTTAGCTTAAAGATCTTGAGGAAAAGCTAAACAATCATCAAAGCAGCACGAACTAAGCTAGCAACCCACACTCACAACTTCCCTGCCCTCAGGAAGTCATTTCAATATTATTATTATTATTATGCAATATTTCTGTATTCAAAGAATATAAGAAAGCACATGCCGTGAAGGCAGTCTGATGAATAGCACTGATAAAGGACGATGTTGTCTGCGTCTCCAAAAGAGGCTACCATGTCATTAAGAATCAACTCAGAAGAAAAGGGCTGAACAAGGTGAGAAGTGGTACAAACGGATGGGAAACTCAAAAGTTGGCAGCAGCAAAAGTTTAGTCAATGTCCATTTCAGGGAGCTTGTTTTCTGCCGTTTCCTGCTGTGTGGCTGTTGGTTTTGTTTTATCTGGGTTTCCAGGCTGGCTTTCTGGTTCAGCCTGTCCATTGACTGGACCGTTCTCTGTTTTCTCCTCCTTAGGAGGCTCCACCTTGGGCTTGGGTTTAGTTACCACTGGATTGCAGGATGCATAAAGCTCCTAGGGGATGAAAAGATCAAAGTAAGCCAGTGGATCTTAAGGCTAGTTTTCTATGAAAATATGTCGAAAAGGATTTGTGTAGCTGTCTCCAAGTACCTTTGTCTTGGCCTTGATTTCTCCTACTTTCACCACTGGGTCCACTGTGAGGTTCTGGCTGTTCTGCTGGTTCATTTTGGTATTCATCCAGGCCATGGCCTCATTGACCTGCTGATCCACCCGAGTCACCTCCAGCTCATCCAGGTGATCATACTGCTCATCCTGTAAAATACAGAAACGCTAAACAGCTGTTTACACTATTTCAACAAAACTTCCAGATACATTTGTTTATTACATTTGTTAATAGCAATTCTATTTTTAAAGTACAGATATTATTACCTTTGCCTTGTAAGATTCAACAATCTTCATGTACATCTGTATCTGTCTGCCAAGCTCCTCAAATGCTTTTGGTCTCTCTTCAGCTTCCAGGTATTTATCGTGAATGGGCTGACCGATTTTCTGCAGAAAAAAAAGGCAGATCAAAAAATATTCCCACTCTCCAATTCAATTTTGGACTTTTCTAAGTTTTGATTCTTTCAACTTCTTCAGGTATGATGGGTCACCTGCTACAAGACATTTCATCCTGACCACAGGTGAAGTCAAACAGGCAGGTGGAAAATTTTGTACACTTTGCCATCCAATGCAATCATTTTATGTAATTTAATGTAGTTTATTTATATGATGCAAAATTGCTCCAAGTGTCATATCAACATATTTTATGAACAGGTCTGATTTATATGCCGTAATGTAGAATCTACTTCATTTCTCATAACTTTAATGAAAACAAGCATTAAACATTCAGAAGTACATCCACAATTAATTCTGGTAGCAAAGAAAGTTTTATTGTTAGCATAAACTGCAGAATGTCAGACAAACAGTGTTTCATCTAAACCAGCTAGTAAGGAAAAGTGTTTGTTTCAGTGACTAGTACCCATTACCCAGAGAATAGGCTTCATTCTGTATGTGATTAACCCATTCAGTACCTTTTAAAATTTGATTTTTTAAAGATTTTCAAAGGACTCACCTTCAGTTCCGCTAGTTTGTCAATGTAAACTTGTTTCTGTTGGTCCTCTCCATCTTCATACAACCAAGTTTCCGTGTCCTCCAGTTTTAATGAGAACGCATTACGATCCTAAAATGTCAAAACAAAACAAACCAGAAAAACATGAGCGTAAAACAAAATGTTACATTTATACTCAGATGTCAAAAATAAACATACAGCTGAGAGGCTAACTGAGTCCAATGATGAATCTCGTTTGTACTTACAGCCTCATTCACAAACTTCTCCAGTGAGCCGTTGAGTTTGTCCCTCATTTCATACACGTATTCTTCAACGTTGTTTTTTGCATCATTTCTCTCCTTCTCAAGCTTGTCCTGCATGATCATCTTCCCCTACATGAGGCACAGCAAAGGTCAGATCACTTTACTTAAAAACAACAGTAAACGGTTAAGCACCACATCAGCTGGTGCTTAACCGTTTACTATGGCAGTTGATGGCTATGTAACTCATAGCCATCATGTGATCATGGGTTTTAAATCTTAATCAATACAGAAAACACATCTGAGACTCTTTTTTTGTGTGTGCATGCCGAACATTCCTGGTAATTTTTTTAGGACATTACCTCATTCTCCACAAATGTATTAAGTTCTTCAACAGGAAGCTGCCACTGCAGTTTGCCCTCTATGGGCAGATCCACAGTCTTTGTTTTTACTTTGGCTTTCTTGGCTTGAGGAGGCTGATCATTCTTCTTCTCTTCCTTGACATCCTCTGGTGATGTCTGGAAAAATAAAAACTGTTAAATATATTTAGAAAATCTAATTTGTAATGTTTAAACAATCACATAAAAACTGAAGTGAGTAACCTCATCATTATAAATGTTATGTGGAAACTTAAAAGCTTGTTTCAGCAAACTTTCCACATCACTTAGTGAAAGGTCAAAGTGTAACCTGTAGTTTAAATGATCCACAAACCTTCAGAACGTCACATTTTTGTTGCTTTAACCTGATTTTTGTTCTTTTCCAAGTGAATGCATCAATTTTATGTAGAAATTAGAAACTTGTTATCAATTCACCATTATTTTAGAGCTTATAAAACTAACCAAAAGTAAAAAACATATCTTTGCGAGGAACAACTTGAGTCATACAATTTGAGTTAACGGTTTCCAGAACAAATGGATCTGCTGTCATGTTTTGAAACAATGTGATACTTGAACATTTTAACTGTAAAGAAACAATAAAAATATTAAAAGTAAAGTGGCAAAGGGAACACATTTCAATATTGTAAATCCTAAATATGCAGCTTTAATTTTTTAAGCATTTCCATAAACCCCATGCTAACCATCAAGTACGAAATTGTAGCTAGAAAATTAGAAAAGAATAAATAAATAAAGCTGAGCCTGCTCCTCCACTAGGTACCTAGTGCTGGGCGATATGGATGGGAAGTTTCAAACAAACCAAGAGGTTTAGATTTTGTGTCATTTAGGATTAGGCTCTGGAAGTGTGATGACATAAAAACAAAAGGATATTTCATTAGCTTCTTGTAATATTGTGATCGTGTTCCCACTTGATTTGCGTACCAGTGTCATTTTGAACACTGTAATATTCTATTTACAATAAATGTGTGTGTGACTTAATTCATACAGCTATTAACTCCCGCCTAGCAATATTTTCATGTGGAGTCGAGGTTTATCTGAGCCCGTCACTGACAGACAGAACTGAAGCAGCCAATATAGGTTTTCTTTTACTTTACATGTTATCATAAAGGATAAAAACACTTAGACTGCGACCAAGATTCATTTAAGCAACAAAATAAAAATAATAATAATAACAGCATAAGCTGTAATTACATTTAGCAAACATTCATCATGAACACTGGTGCTGCAGTGGACATAAAATCACAGACTTTACCCCAGCAACAGGGATCGAGAGTTAGTTTAGTCAGAGGTTCTGATGCAGATTATTTAGAAATGCCTTGAATTTAGGATCTGAAATGACCTGACATTTAGGATCAGATCATTTATTTTGTTTACTACGAGTTTCTATATTTTTTAAAAACTAGAACTGATGTGATTCATATACTGTAGCAACGTAGGACATTTGTTTTAGTACTGTACAAGCGTGTTTTTAGTTTATTGTTGATATCTTGGCAAAGAGATATTTTTCCTTTATATAAAAGGATTTGACACACTTGAATTTGTCCATCTTTTCTTGTCTTTTGCATTAATTACAAAGACATTAGGAGCAGCTACATTTACAGAGGACCAATGTGTAAGTGCTTTTCTCCTTCACACACAATAGAGCAGCATGTATACTGTCCTATCGCCCAGCACAAGGTTACCTCCATTTCTTCAGCCTCTGATTTCTTGTCTTCGTTGTCTCCAGCCTGGGGTTTCTGATCTTCATGGTCCACTTGCATTTTGCTCTATTGCATGGTAGCAAAAGAAAGCATATACAGAAAATGTATTAAGACAACACCTTGTAGATGTTTTTTTCAGAACATCTCGACAAATTAATTTGTTTCAGCTTTACTCATTTCGACCAGTTCATGCAGGTTTTCGCTTCATTTCAAGTTTAAGATTTGTCAGGAAAGGTTGCTTTTCCAAATATACAAAACAGAAATATTCTAAATCACCTTTCTTTTTAATTCACAACAGTTTTAGAGGGAGTAAGAACTGAAGTGGAAATGAAAGAATACAAACACATTTTAGTAAAAATTGAGAAAACATCTCAAAATTGTTTTATTTATAACCTTAGTTTTGTCCATCTCTTGTCAAAAAAGCAAGAAGCTTCTCTTTCTCCCTTACTCACCTCTGCCTGACTGCTACGTTTTGTTCCTTGCATCCAAAGCAGATACATACCTCCTCTTCCTTCACCCCTTGGTCCGTCTCCATCGGCTCCTCTCCTTCCACCTCTTTTATGACTTCTACCAGAGCCGCGCTCGAGACACTGAACACACCGTGAACGTTGACGCGCACCTTCACTTTCACCTTGGAGCTCTCGCCTGATGCCCGGGGAACCACATTCTGGATCAGAAACTCACCTGAAAGACGGAGGGATGATGTCACAATACCCAAGTATGGTAAAAAACATAACAAAAAGACTCAAAATAAAAATCGCATGAAAGTTAGCCTAATGTGCATCCTGTAGTACCTATTGTTGCTTTAGGGTAGTTTAGCTCCTTCATATTATTGTAATAGGCTTCCAGCATGAAGGGCTCTTTCCGGTAAAAAGTCAGCACTTTGGAGAAGGGAGCTGCATGGTTCTTTGGGAAAACCTCACAGTCACTAGAAAAAAAAAAGTAGAGAGATACAAGTGAGATGCAAGTATTCGCTAAGCAATTAAACTTTGGATGAAGTGTATTCACTTTCATCCAAACTTAAGCTTAACTATTAACAGAAGCTTAGCTCAAACACTGTATTATCTTATGACCATGAATGCATTCTTACCTCAGTCCGTCCTCTGCAGCTGAATTCCACTTTAGGGAAATGGAGTATGGGACAACATCCGTGATGGAGAACTCTCTGACTTTGAAAGCAGGCGACAAAATGGCACACTGAAAAAAAAAAAACAATAAGAAGTCAATAATTAATGTCAATAACTCTGAATTCAGGTCCTTATTTGTTTGTATCCTCTTCTTTTGGGCTCATCACCTTCACTTAACTTCTGGTTTATGTACAATGCTTTTATTTTGAAGTGACCACTTCCAGTTTGTATGTTAACGAACTGCAACTTAACAACAAAAGATACAAGACAGTTGTTTATACAACGTATCTTGTTATCAAGTAACCCCCTCAATAGAGGCATCAGGTATGTTTATTTTGTAAATATGTATGTTTTCAATCTTGAGTAACTAAATCTGTGCATGTTTTATTGTATACTAAATCTGGAGTTGTCTTTAGATCACAGGCATATTTTAAGCTGTAAACATTATTTTTAAGATGTGAATGTTAATGTTTGTAAGAGTGTGGTCTTTGAGCCGATACTGTTTTTTCTGTGGATACATTTCCTGCTCTTACAGTAAAACTCTGGATGTGTTCCTACTAAACCTGAATGTTCATCAGTAAAGCCTCAACCTTCAATTGAGAAGGTATTCTACAACTAAAGTAGGCTTCAGTGCATAAGATGCTCATTGTAAATAGCAAACTGAAACGATAAGACTTTATTCACACCAAATCTTTTTATTTCTGGCTTTTAAAGAATAATAAAGCATTATATTCCCTAGAACCAACTGCCAGTTAATGTGCTGTGTGTGAAACTAACTAAACTGTGGAGAACTTAAATGTTTGAGCCGTACCTGCAGAGCACAGCCCCGGGCCACCGCCTCATCTGCATTGAGGGTGGTGTTCAGCTCTTTGCCGAAGAATTTGCAGATCCGCTCCTTGATAGCTGGAATTCTGGTGGCTCCGCCCACAATCTCCACGGCGTAGATGTCTTCCTTTTTCAGTTCTGGAAGCAGAGCGAGACGATCAATTAATCCCTACTTGTTAGGGTTACAAAGTCACAACTTCACTATCAAATGCTGTCGGATTTAAAACAGTCACAAGTGTTGCGCTTCGCGTTGTGTAAACTGTTCATGATTCAGTCAGGTGAGGCAGGAGCCATAAGATATTAATAGATAGGAGGAAATTACTAGAAGAATCCTTTGCCTCAAATTACTTTATTACTTTATACTGACTTTATGTGTTTACACATGGTGGTGAGGAGAGACCAGTAGTTATTAAAGTCAAATGTACTCACTGGTCTGTTCCATGACGCTGCGCAGGGGACCCTCAACTTTGGCCAGCAGCCCAGCACACATTTCTTCAAACAGACCTCTGTGAACATGTCATAAATTATTAATAGATACAGCTTAGCAACACAAACATACACACTCTAATAAAAAAAAAGGAAAAAAGGCACAGCACCAGCAGACTGATGCAAATCTTTAAAATATATTTTGTAATGTTAGACTTGCAGACTTCATTGTATTTCATTTGTAGGGCATAAAAAATACCTGAACAATAACAATAAGCTGACCTTTGAAAGCAATTTTTTAGGTTTATCAGTCTAATAGGAGCTGAATATAAAAGCCGTAAAAATTTTGCTTATTTTTATTCCCAGAAAATGTTAAAAACCGTGAATCCTTTTCTGGGTTAATTTATGGCAAAAAAAAGAAAGAAAATAAATCAAATAAAACACATTAAAGTTTATTGACAAATCTTTGGTCAGGTTTTATTAATTATGTATAAACATGAATCTCACCTGTTCAGTTTGCTGGAAACATCAATGTCGTTCATGAAGCATTCAATGTTGAGAGGTAAGTCAGAGGAGTTGGCACTCATCAGCTTCTTCAGCTTCTCACACTCCTGGTAAAGACGCACTAAAGCTCGAGGTTTGGACCTGACGTCCAGTTTGTATTTCTTTGCAAACTCTTCGCAGAAGTGGTTCACCAGGATGTCGTCAAAGTCCTTCCCACCGAGGTCAGAATCAAAAGCTGCAGCCAGAATCTTACAGAAAGAAAAAGAAGGTAAATATTGAAATCAATCAACAGTAAAATTCTTCTTCTTCTTCTAATCTACTTAATTTGTCTGTCTTATCAAGGTGTGAAGTTATTGAGTTGGTGGTACAAAAGCTGAAGCAGCAGCACATGCTAGCACAACTACTAACATTAGTATCTATACAAAACCACTCAAAAGTTCTTAATAACTTACCTTGAGCTTTCCTTTGTTAAAGGCACAAACGGATACCTGGTAACCAGAGTGGCCCAGATCCACAAACACCACTATCCTGGGCTTCTCCTCTGGAGCTGGAAGATCCTGCTTATAGATTCCATAGGCCAGAGACACTGGAACAGAACAAACAAATAGAATAAATATACAGAAAAAAAAAAACACAGGGATTTTATGAGGTTCTTAACTACATTTTTCTGAGCAGAAAAAGTCAAATAAGTTTGATTGACACTCTGCCCCTGCTGAAAAAAATGGTCTTGCATCAAATTTCACAGGTATTGTCTCATGTTGCAGTATAAGCAGCTAAAATGGAGTGTCAAACTGTTTCAGATGCCATGTGTACCTGCTGTGGTCTCATTCATTAATCGTAGACAGTTGAGGCCTGCAATCTGAGCTGCATCCATGACCGACCTCCTCTCCGCATCAGTGTAATAGCTTGGTACCTGAGATGAGGAACAGAAAATATTCACATAAAGAAATTTGAAAAATGATGCATGGATGTTTATAAATTAAAAACCAAAAAAATACTTTTATTCATCTTTTGATACTGGGATTGAAAGATGATCCCAGTATCATCTGGGATCAGCTCAGATAGAGACTACTTTTCTCAAAAAGCTCTCCGGATATTGTCACTATTTTAGCAAGTTGGGACACCAAAACAAAACGTCCCAATGTTGAAAGGTTCAAAAGCTAAATTTAGAGACAGGCCACAGCACGAGTAACATGTTCTCTATCAACAGGGCCTGATGTCACCTATAAATTTAGCTTTGGTACAAGTCACAGCCCCTCTGTGCTAGATCTATAACATTACATAATGGCTGCTATTTGTGCTCTCTCATGCTGAGCTCAACACACACTTCCCACTCTTTACCGACTGTGTGCAAGAAAGGAAATGCAGCTTTCAGGCACAGACATCTGGTGAGGAGGCTAACGCTCTAAACAAATGTCACATGAACAGGTGACAACCCACTTATACACCAGACACTTTTTATATATATGTACACATGCATAAATGAACCCAAACCACATGTCAATGCAAGAGACATGATAGCAACAGCCATAAATGATGAATTCGGGTTTAATAAGCAATTTAATATGCTGAAGATTAAAAAAAAAACGACATCACATTAGAACTCATTAACAAATCATAAAAAAAGACTGTAATACAGAGTCCTAAAATCTCCTAAAATTCAGAGATGTTGATACCGAGATGACGCAGTCAACAACTGGCTTCTTCAGTGCACTTTCAGCCGTCTCCTTCAGCTTGGTCAGCAGCATCCCGGTTATCTGCTCCACACTGAATACTCTCTCTTCCTCCATGTACAGCACCTGAAACAGGATATTTTCAATGAATTACCCTTTTCTAAACAGAAAAGGGTGTGTGTATATTTATATATATATATATATGTGTGTGTGTGTGTGTGTGTGTGTGTGTGTGTGTGTGTGTGTGTGTGTGATTTTAAGACAAAAATAGGGCCATGCACTTTTTAAGAGTGATGTCCTGCTGGACTAGCTGGCATTATCATTTATGAACTCAAAGGAACTTGTATAATTCAACAGTTATTAAAACTGTTAAGTAAAACAGAATCAGAACAAATATTTTACCTAACAATAAGATGTCAGTTTATTTTACAAAAAAACCATCATGCTTTGAATAAATTCATAATAGGAACAGACTATATGTAAAACATATCTTACAAACAATTGTTATGCCTGCATTTTTATAAATCTAACATTGACCAATGACAAAAAAGGACACTTTACAAAAAAAAGATCCCAGAGGAAAAAAATAAAATGAAATAAACAAATCAGTTTTCTGGGTTGTTAAATATTGGCATACACCACAAATAAAATCCAACATCACTTGACCTTTAACCCTCACTATTAGAACAACAAAATAGGGGCTAACCTCACCTTTATACCGGTGGCTCCTGAAGGCATCTGTGCCAAGTCGTACACCAGGTTGGACTTGGCTGCCTGAACAATTGGGTCTGAGAACGCCCTGCCATGGAAACGCTTGAAGCCTTGCACTGTGTTCTTACAGTTGGTCACCACCTGGACATGATGATTGAGCAGGAAAAGAAAAAAGTTTGAAAACATTCACTTTTTAAAATACAATTTTGTATTTTTAGGCGAAAAATAAAAAATCTAATGCATATAACTTGGACAAATTTATATATACCTGGCTTTTTGCAGCTGCTCCGATTGATCGATTTCTTGGACCAAATGATACAAATGACCTGGGGAAAAATAATAAAATATGAATGTGATTATTATAATCAACCAATTGGAGTTTATCTAAGTAGACATTCAGTTTGTAACTACAAGTAAAACAAAGGTAAAGTTAGTTGCCAGAGGTTACTACACAATATCCTGACATGCCTACACAGAAACTCATGAGCCAAGGCTCAACCCACACACAAACACAACTACAACAATCATTTTCATAGTGTAAAAACACCAAACTTTCCTTTAGTTAAAACCTACTTTCTTTCTTTTTAGGGTACATTGACAGCCATTTTTGATATCTAGTACTGCCTGCCAAATTTTAAAAAGTGGCACTAAGAAATTACATAGTATACAAATAGATTTTGGGATAAACATGTTTATATTCACAATATGTTATCAAAAGAGAGAACATTTTTGGTTTTAGGCACATGTGTCATGTGTTTCACAAAGACACTTAATGGTTTATCAAGGTTTTAAACCATAACAGTCTCAAACTTGAATGTTAAATCATACCAATCATACAATTTAAGGTTTCTTTTTAATTATACATTTTAATTATAGCCATTCAACTGGATGAAAGGAGGCTGCTACTGCCATGTTTACCAGGTGTGGCTTATTTGGAACTATTTACAGGCCCAAAAGAATCACTTAGTTGTGGAGTGGAAAACTGAAGGACTCTGCAATCTTATTCAGGTACTGTATTTTAAAGGCTATATTTGGCAAGACAATATGATATACAAATAATATCATATTTGTATATTTGTGTTACTTAATAAAGACAAAATCAGCTAAATGTATATTTTGAACAAGATGCAATATAAATTCCCAAATAATAGAAAACAAGAGCTTTATTATAACTGTAATAATGTCTTTTAATTTTAATGCAACTATGAACCATTAATGGATCAATATTATATATCGTTTCTCCTATTTCAAATAAATGCATTGAATTGCATCAAATACATCTTAGTGTTGTTTTTTGTTTACAAGTAATAAATATCTTAAGAAAATACTTAAGAAGAGTTAATCACTACATTTTCGGAGGACATAATTGCTAGAATATTCCACCAAAAACTCGACTGATGTCGTCATCGAACGAAACCCTTCACGCAAGACGCACGTTTTGTCACACGGGACACACCGGAGTTTAGGCCTTCAGTGCATGTAAGACAATTAGAACTACAGAAGGAAGCACCGCCTGCGTGGGGTCATCAGGCAACTAAAACACGTTTTCCAACAGTCAGTACCGTTAATAAAACTGATGTGTTTAGCCGTCTAGCTTACAATTGTAGCTCCGGTGGTAAATGTTTTAATATATATACGTTGAATATAAAATCAAAACACCCTTTTGGTTGCAGTTAAGACTCAAGCTCACAAACAAATATATCTTACAGTAACACACACACTGAAATTAAGTTTGATTGATCACACACGGACGTGTATGAAAGTTCGGCAAATAGGTTTAAAATCCGACTTTATTGTGAAGACAACACACAGAAAATGATAAGACATCCAACAAGGTTACTATTTCAGAATTTTAACGTATAAAATTTGCTGTTTAATACTTACGGCGTACATCTGTCGCTGTATTCGTTAGCAACTGTCTCAATTCCTCCAGCTCGGGCTACAGCTACATAGCAGCTCTGAAAACCCAAGTCAAATCCCACCACTGACATCTTCTACAATATGCCCGTCTTTTGGCTGTAAGGTTGTCTGCAGCGGAACTTAAAGTAAGGTTAATGCTTATTTAAACCTTAAAGAGTACAAAAATCCTAGTAGAGTTGTTGTATTGCTCTCTGTTAAAAAGAGATAGTACTCTTCTTAATCCACACCGCTGTTACCGGTGTCCCTGATCTGCACTGGCAACCCTTAGCACCAAGGTAGTTTAACAGCCTTCTCGCGCTCTCGCCGGTAATTCTCGCGAGATGTGCATTATCCAGACGTCTCTGGATTTTTCTATAACCATGTGAGAGACGTTTCTCCAACTCTCTAGCTTTTTTGAGATAGATCCTGAGACTTTTGCGCAGTTTTTACATAATTTCTAAATATAGTATATGGCTTAAATTACAACAGAATTTCTAGATGTGAAAAATATTAATTATTATTTTACATTTAGTGTAAATTAAGTTTTTTTATACAATCAAATATCTCCAGGCAATTCATAAAACAAACAGGCATAATTCTTAATTTAATTCTTGTTAGAATTTGAACTCAAAATTGTAACCAGAAATCAACTGATTTCATTCCACAACAATTCAAACATAAGACCACTTACATCATATGGAAACAGTAAGGTTGTTTTCTCTCTTGTTAAAATATAAAGTGTTAGTCTATGTGGGCCGATGATCTAAAAAGTTGAAATTATTGAAATTAGCTTTATTATTAGCAGTACAATGGATAGAAGAAATAAGACCTTAAAAACTACAAAAAGGTTAAAAAATAATTTGTTCAGAGTCCAGTTCAGCACTAGCCAGTTTAAAATATAGTAATTCAAATAACGAACTAGAATTTTTATTGGAAATACAATAATCATTATTTAGTTGTTGTACCAGTAGCTCGCAGATATTTAAACTTTTGTGTCTTGTTCATGGTACAGATCTTGCAGTTAATAATCATTATTTAGGATATAAATGTTATGATATTGGACTGCACAGTGGTGCAGTTGGTAGAGCTGTTGCCTTGGAGCAAGAAGGTTCTGGGTTCAATTCCCAGCCCCAGTCTCTCTGCATGGAGTTTGCATGTTCTCCCTGTGCATGCATGGGTTTTCTCTGGGTACTCTGGTTTCCTCCCACAGTCCAAAAAACATGTCAGGTTAATTGGCCTCTCCAAATTGCCCCTAGGTGTGAGTGTGTGTATGCATGGTTGTTTGTCTCTGTGTTGACTGGCGACCTGTCCAGGGTGTACCCCACCTCTTGCCTGGAATGTTAGCTGGAGATAGGCACCAGCAACCCTCCCGATCCCACCAAGGGACAAGGGTGTGAAGAAAATGGATGGATGTTACAATGTTTAAGTTCCAACACATATTTGGATTCAAAATACAGCAACATAATACAGGAAAATGCCAACTTTGTGGAGGAAATTAGACAATGTAGCATAATATGAGATAAGAAGGATATTAATATTGAACAAATAAATTTAGAAAAAAATATTTCATTTATTAAGTATATTGCAGAGAATTCAGACACAAAAAGCACTTGTATTTTAATTTTTTAATTTTTTTTTAAATAAGGTTGATTACTAGAATATAAATGAAGACATTTTGAGCCATATTCCATATCATTAGGTAGCATACAACCTTTAACATTTTTTGGCAACTGCCAAAAAAAAAAAAAAAAAAAAACAAGACGACGGAGGTGTCATGATGATGTTGCGACTCCAGTAGGCGCTGTTGCTGTTGTAGACTTTAAGGGTAGAAAAGAAGAAGAAGCTAAACCTGGCAACATGGCGACTCCCATGCACAGAATAATTGCGAGGAGACAAGCGTAAGTATATCCTGTATATTTGGAAGCAACAGTTAAATTATTGTACAGTTTGTGAGCTGAGCTTTCTGTTTTTTTAACACCAACAAAATTTAGGTCGTTAGACGCCATCTTACACGTAGAAAGTCAATACTGACTACAGCAGAGAAAACGGGGAGCGCAGATCCTTCGCTGCTTCTGTTTACAAGATCATTTTTTATTTTCCGTTGGTCTTTTATTTGTGTTGAGGTGCTTATTTAATCTTATAGGTCAGATGTGGAAGTTGTATCGGGAGTAGCATGTAGTAACTGTGGCAAAGAAATATTTTTCATGGAATTTTATTTTATAGCTATACCAAACCATTACATTAATGTGAAAAAACTTATTTAAAACATGAAGATCTACAGACTTCATTCATCTTTCCAATATCAGTCAGTCAATCAGGCAAAAAAAAAAAATAAAATAAAATCATAAATGATACAGCTTATACTAAAAGGCCACTGATTCAAATAAGATTATGCACATAGGAAAAGGATGCAAGATTTTATTATGAATTTAGCCATGTTTGCTCTTGGATAAAAAACTGTTTCTAAAACATAAATAAATGTTTCTATAAAAATAAAAAAATATATTAAAACATTTCATAAAAATTACTAATTTAAATTAAAATAATGCACATGTTCTAGTCACCTACTGTCTTATTTAAAGAATATTTGTCTTTTTTTCTCTCTGTGTACAGGGAGGCAAACAAACAACATGTGCGATGCCAGAAGTGCTTGGAGATGGGACACTGGACATATGAGTGCACCGGGAAACGAAAATATTTGCACAGACCATCAAGAACAGTTGAGATGAAGAAGAAGCTGAAGGAAAATGAAAACAAACCTCTCAGCATCACAGGGTAAGGTCTTCATCCCTTTATGCTAGGAGATATTCTTCCTTTGTGCATCCACTTGTGCACTAAAAGCCTGACTGTAGAACTTTGCAGTGATCATTCTATGTAATAATTCAATAAAAGTATATAATACCCAGCAAATGTCGGAGTTTATTTTAGACCAGTGTAAGCTTTTAATATTTGGATTTGATTGCCATTTATTGATCTGTTTCAATTCCAATTCAAATGTTTTATAAAATGATACAGGCGCACACAAATATATTTTAATGCATTCCTTGTCATTGGCATTTTCCTGTTAGCAGACCAGGAGGAGAAAGCTCCATTGAAAAGAAAATCAAAAAGAAGTAAGTTTATTTTTTCTTTATTTTAACTTAATTAAATTTAAGCCTATTAGGTGTTTGAAAAAGTATATGTACTCATGGATTTCATTTTTATTTATTTCCTTAAATAATTTATCTAACAGACAAACATAAAGTAAATGCAGACACCTCAATTTGCATGTAAAAGAAATACCTCAAGTCCAAATGGTCAGGTCTAAACAAGAGGAAGGAGTAAAATTTTAATTTTTTTTTTTTTTTTTTTATGGTGAAATATTTTAGTGGCACTTGTCATTTATGTACATTAATCATACAGGAAGTGAGCAGAGAAAGAAGGGAGAAGACATGCATCAAAGGTTTAAAGGTCAGGGATTGAACTTCAGGACTGCTGTGTAGAGCACTAAAGCCTTTGTATATAGAGAAACACACTGCACCAATATACATCAGTGATGTCTCATTTGTAATTAATGCTTCATCTTTCTGTGATTAAAAAATGTGAATGCTCATGTTCATCAGCTGACAGGATAATTTGAGCAAGTAATGTAAAAATCTTAAATCAAATTTAAAATTTACACTTGCTTTATTGTATTGAAACATATACTCTTGCTTCTAACCTTAAATTGAAATCAAATCAACTGTTTAAAAAATTATGACTCAACAGCGCACTCTAGTGGAGAATTGTAATAATGGCAATGCTTTAAAGTTTTGGTCTGTAGGAATCTTGATTGTGATTTATGTTCCTGCTTTCAGGAATACCAATAGAAGAAGTCATTCATGCTGTGTTTGTTTGCAATCTTGCTATTTAATACATGTTGATGGATGAAGCAAACCATTTTTAAGGGTTTACATTAATTCTATGTTCTGTTTTTTTTTTTTTTTCCTTTAGCTCATTTAGACCTAATTGCGAATTAGTTGAAAATTGTTATGTTATTTTTGTTTATTTAGAAGCAGAACAATTACACTGGGCTAGTTAGATTAAACATGCTGTAATTTCCTCTTCAACATTTGTGTGTTCTGTATTTTGAACATGTTATGCCTCATGCAGACCTACAGCCCAAAACAACTGCTTAAAAAGATCTACTCAACATTTTCAGAATATCACACTGTTCAACATTTTTAAATGCAGAGCAAATACCGCTTTCTTTACTTTTTGATTATGTCTTTGAAAGTTTTACCTCAGTGATCTATTTTGTTTTTTCTTTGCTCTTGCTGTTTGTTCATTGTGTCTCCAAACACAAGAGTCATAACATGTAGTTTGAGAAAGCTGTAAAATAATTTTCTTATATGGTTGCTGGAAAGAAGCAACACATTTCTGTGTAGGACGGTTGGTCCAGCTTTTATTTCTCTGACATAGACTGTTGTTGGCAATCTGTTCATCATCAAAACACGCATCTGACCATCAAAATGGCTGAAATAAGTCATAGTTGCATATTAGATTATTTACTAAAGACAAAATGTTTATAACTGTTTTTGTTTTATATTTTTAAAGTGATTGTAGAGTACTTTTTGTCAACTACAAATTTGTAAGAACAACTGTAACATTTAGAAAGGTTAAACTTTTTCACCGCTGTCCAGCTCTTTTTAATTTAATACGAGAGTGATAAGAGTCCATGGAACATTCCGGTGAATGTAACAGGTACAGTTACATTTCCTTCTCACTCTGCACTCTACTTCTTGCTCTCAGGGCAAAAGACTTGAGCAACGACAGCAGCAACGACTCAGACGACTCGTCCAGTGACTCATCAGACAGCAGCGACTCCTCCAGCTCCTCTTCAGACAGCGACAGCTCTTCCTCATCTTCTTCCTCCTCCTCCTCATCGCCTTCATCAGAGAGCTCAGACTCGGAAAGCAGCAGCGATTCAGATGAGGGACCTCCAAAAAAGAAGAAAAAGAAGAAATAAACATGTTGGGAATTAAGGAGAAATTTCTTGACAATACTCGGTGTTTCAAATAAATTTTCTTTTTCTAAAAGCAAACCACAGCTGGTTGAAAATTACAGCGGTGTGCTAAGGAGGGTGGGCTAGTCTTGAGCTTTGTTTCCCCTTGAGTTTTAAACGCTTTTCTGCTGTTACTTCTGCAGCTGAGACATTTTCTAATGTTTGTATTTCTAGCAAGAAAATAAACTTTAAAACCTGTCAAGAGGAACACACAATTATTCGAGTTCATTTTTTTTTTTTTTTGTACTTAGTGTTTCCAGATGAGCAGGTTCTGTACAACCTGTCAACCTGTTTGAATAAACTTTAAGATTATAGTGTACGCTGAACAAAATAAATATTCCTACTGTAAAAATATTTTTTTTCTTACTAATAATTAAACTTGGCTTATTGTTTTTGCTTACAAAAGGTGTCTTGCAAAAGTATTCCTACCCCTGTAACCTTCTCAATTTTTTTCACATTATAACCACAAATGTCAACAAATTGTATCAGGTTTCTCTATCAAAATGCAGTCTGTAACTGTGAACGGGAGGGAAAATAACCTGATTTATTATAAATAACCTGAAAATAGAAAATGGCTTATGGCCCTTTATCAAGTCCAAATACTCCAGAGATCTAAAGTAAGATTTTTAATTAAGAAAAAATGATAGCATTGACAATAATCATGCTCTGCTTTGTATTATTCTATCTTAGAAAATTTCTACCAAATCAATGGAAGGTTGTGATTATGACCAGGCAAATTGTGAAAAGGTTCAAAGAATATAGCATGGACCTGTAATTGACAGCTCTTTTTTATGTTAAAACATTTTCTTCCAACTGAAGCAAAAAGCCCTTTGGGTATGTAATTGAAGCATAGAAATATATTCTCTTTTTGTCTTGATTTGGTCTGGTCACAAGCAATGTCTCATGTTGCAGGCAAATCTTTAAAGTGTGTTTGGTGTGGAGGAGGTCAGCCTTTGAGGCTATAGAATCATTTTGGGGCCAAGAGGTCAACGGCAGTGAATGACCTCCAGTGAACTGGTCCTCTATTCAGAGCTGAGACACCCCTTAGCAAAGTACAAAACCTTTTGGTTGTTCTCCACCTTGGGGGGATGTTCACTGATTAAAAGATAAAACTCTCATGTGAATGGTTATTTTTATATTAACTCAAATCTGATTTGAATAAAAGCAAAAACTACTGATTTGAGTGTAGTTTTTTTTTCTTGTCATCAAAATATATTTCTTACGTAATCAGAGGAAGTGATATTAACAGGTTTGTGAAAAATATTCATAGGTATTACTTTACTGCTTTCAAAGACTTCAGAATTACCCACAAAGCTAAATAGACTCATCAGGTTCTTGCAAAATCAACATCCATATTGCATAACTATATGCAAAACGGAATGATGCATATAGAAGCGCATTTGTATTTATTTATTTATTTATCCTTTCATTTATTTCACAAAAGTACGTAACAATCGGAATAGGTCATTCACCTTTATGGTTAAATAACAAGCTCTCAAATGACCAGCAGGGAACAATGAGACGTGCGTGATTCCCTTCTGTACGTCAAAACATGGGCAACCTTTACGTCACTAAAATGCTGCGTTCAAGTGCAAGTGGAATTATCCCAAGTTGCTGGCCTCGAACTCAGTGTAAACAAAACAGGTTTATTTGATTCTCTCAATTAGATAAAGTAATTTTTACTCAATGTAGCCATTGAACACAGTGTTATGCATAAAAACAGGGAAAACGTGCAACGATTTATTCAAATGCGCAGAAATAATTGTAAATAAAAGAAAACAAATTTCAAGGAAACATCTACTGCATAATCCTTAGACATTAAAACCGTTATTTGGAAATACTTTTTAAAATTAATTTAGCAGCGTTTTCACATGTACGATTTTATAGCTTATATACCTTATGTCATATTTTGACAATTTCTCTTATTTCTTGATTTCATCCCTTTTAAATACTTTTTGTCTGCTGAAGATTGGGTTTATTTATTTTTTAATTCTTATTTTGCCCTTCAGGTGCCTGTGTTTCTCATTCTTTTATTTAAATAACAACGGTGTTTAAGCTGTTCAGTATTTTTTCAAAGGATGGTTGTGTTTGACATATTTCTGACGGATAGTGAATGCAACACTGGCTGCTGCCATCCACTCCTGTCTGTTGTACCTGCTTGGCTGCTTAACTTAGCTATCAGTCACTTTTATTTAGATATAAGAATATGAACGACAGAAAAAATGATCCCGTTTTGCTTCTCATTTGGCGTGCAGTTGCGGTTTGAGAAAACCATGGGAACCGTCCGTTCGGTTTCAGTAATTTAGCTGTTTAGCTGAGTCCATTTTGCGTCTAACTGGAAGTGGAAAAAGACAAAGAGAAAAGAGCTTTCCAACAGCTAGAATGGTTTGGGCCTAAAAAGAAGACGAGAGGTAAGAATAGTCACTGTCGGGAAAGGTATCGTTTCTCAAATGACCCTGCTATGTAATTTTGTTACGTTTGAAGTGATTGTTATCTTCAATTTCCGTAAAAAATAAAATGCTTTAAACAGGCTAGCCGCTAGCTTAGCACCTAAACGCCGTTAGCTAGCAAACGTTCTGCTTAAAGACGCAGGTAGTCCTGCGGGTTAGCCTCTTTTTAAACCTAAATTAGGTTAGAAATTGGGTCTTTTTTTACTTCTGTTCATGGGAAACTTTCTTTATTTTACAGCTAAAGTGTAGAGAGTACTTTTGTACGTGTTTTGGGGATTTCGTTGTGGCAAACTGAGTCAAACATTAAGGTGGAAGCTATGTTGTTTTTGTTTCTATAATGTAAGTCTAAAAGCCTCACATTTATGTTTTCTGCATTACAATTGCCTTTTATTACTTGGGAAAATAAATATACACTTTGAGGTAAAGTCACATTGTTAACAGTTAAGCTCAGAATCCGCTGTTGATATATGTATAATGTACAAGATTATGTAAGAGCCCCACTCTGGATACTCCCAAAGTCGGTAAGAGGAATTTGCAAGTTTATTTTACATACATTTGTTTTGTTTCTCCAGTTCTATGTGCAGCCAATTAAAATTCATACTGATGCAAAAGTATAATTTGTTTTTGGAAGGAAAGCTGACTTCAGTTTCTAGGAAGCCTTTTTAAGCGATGCACTGGGGGAAGGGCCAGAGCATGCACTACAAGTCTGAAGTTCCCTTTTGTCAGTTAAATACATAAGTCAGTAACTTGATGCAGTCATCAGAGTTTCCTTAGACAAAGCAACCTCTGTCATCTGGCTACAGTTGTCTTAATCAATCACCCAAAGATTGAAATCAGCCAATTCTTTTGAATGTTTTGAATGGATTTTGTTAATTCCACTGCAAATCGGTATTCACTGAGAAAAGCGTCTCCAGATTTGAGATTATGTAATCAGCTGAGTTTCACTGTAATATAATGTAATTATAGTTGAATTAGACTTTGTGTCTCTAAATAACTGGATTACATTGGCATAAATTTGATTTGTGTAATTATATATTTCTGAATAATTGGATACAAATTTGACTTGTAAAATACTTTAAGATGTAAAGTTTTGAAATGACATGTTAATAGAAAAGGTGATGTAGATGTTTAAAACAAGCATAATTGACTTCAACACAACAATTTATAGGAAGATATTAAAAAGAACAGGTGTGCCACATGAGCAAAAGTTCCTTACCTGTTGATTTTGGTTGACACCTCCCTGGTTGGGTCATTTTAAGGTCAGGGACTGTTATGGCAGGTAGATTTGAACCCTCACAGATTTAATCAAGACAGAGCTTAGACATAAGCCGTTTGGATGATAAACAGTCCCGTGTTGAAGTCTGGTGCCTTATTAAGTGGATTAAACATTACCCTATTCAGAAATTTGACTAGTTAAAATAAGAATAATCAACCAGAGATTAAAATTGGCCATTTTTTTTCATTTGATCTAATCTGTAATTTGTAGGTCAAGAACTAAAAAAAAAAAATCTGAACTTAAAAAATAGTCATTTAAGGGGCACATGCTTGAAAGGGATTTTTTTTTCCACTTCTAGATTTAAAACTACTACCTGTATCAAAAAATATTGAGCACATTTACTATTTTACACATTAAAGTTCTCAAAATCAGCAGGTGAGCTCTTTGGTGGAGTGAAATTAAATCTGTATGATCAGTTTTTCTCTAAATCCATTTTATTCCACCTGAAATCATTATATTCCCAGTTTATGATGGTAGAAATGTACCTTGTCAATGTTCAAACGTCCTATTATTGCATGTTTGTACAAAGGCAAAAATTAGCAACAGTTCTCCTTTCACTTTTATGTTTTTCAACACCATGATTTGGCAAAGAAAGTTATCTAGGGTTAATGGCATTTTATCACACTTATTGAGCAGCAACATGCTCTTGCCAAACTTTGAAGGTTTGCTTTGTTTTATACTACTGGAAAACAAAATTGAAGTTCTTTGACTGATTAATTGAGCCATGTTAAGATATTTCTAAATGAGGTCTTTGACAAATTTGTCAAAAATATTTAACATATACTTTAAAGTCAGATAAGCTGTTGATTAAAAATAGCCAATTGTGTAACAGAGGTTAGTTTTCCATGCAGTTCTCTGAAGCCTGGGTATAACAGTTTGTATTTGCTTGCACTGAAGACAAATGCAAAAGCAAAGTAAGATTAATGCCAGATGTTAACTTCACCAGATGATTTGAATGATACTAACAAAAACAAGCAGCTAAAGCAAACAACACATTAGTAATGTGTAACTGTGCTCCCTGTGACACGGCTCGCACTGAATTCGCATCCTGTTTAAATTTTGCCTGGGGGCTTCTGTCAAGCTGTTTCCCTTGTTGCCACGGCAAAGGGCACATGCTCTGTGAAGATGTTTCAGTGATTTGTTCGTCCAGTCCAGACGGCGCACAGAGTGTGTGTTTTCTTTGGCTTTGAAACAGTTGGTGTACACTACAATGCAGTTTTCCTGACTGAAGGTTTTGGAAATAAGAGATGCTCGGTTCAGGCCAGATTTCTAAAAGACAGGATAGATTACCTTTTTGTTAAAAGTTGGATTCAGTTTAGAGGTTAAAATCATATTGTTTTCATAATGCAAAGACAGCTGATACTTCTGAGCATCGGCTGTCAGAATTTAATTAAATGTTGGTAAGGTTATGTATTTAGGTCTATAATCAAATAATATTTCTTTAGCTTGACAGGGGTAAGTTGCTTGAGTTGCTCTCGCAGAGTCTGCCAACTCAATTAGTCCAAATCTTATCAGCATCAGTAGCTGTATTTTTTTTTCAGTCTCTCAGAGCTCTTGCTCACACAGCAGAAAAATCTGCAGCTCTCTGTGTCCTGACCTCGTGCATCTGTTCTTCTGCTTTTGTTCTGTAGGATGAGAGTTTAGCTCTCATGTGGCTACGCAGTGCTGTGAAGGTGAAACTCATTAAGGCCGTTCTGCTTTCTGTGATCTGGCGCAGACATGGACTGTGAAATACTTTGTTCTTGCCTCAAAAATATTACAATACCAGCCTTTGTGTTGTGTTTGGGGGAGTCAGATGTCTCATAAACACTAATGGAATTCATTGAGCACAATGTCCTTTGTAAGCAGGTTAAGTGCTTTGCGGGAAATAGAAGAAAAAAAAAGATGGATCAGTGTAACAAACTGTAAAAGTGTCAGAGTAGGATGTTCTACAAAGAGTCGTTTGCCTGAAATGATCAAATGCATGGATACAATTTATGTGTGCTATGTTGCTATTTTGCAAAGTTATATATTTAAATTTTGGGGTTTAATTTTCGTCATTCTTTCTGCAGAATGACATGATTAGGCACAGACGAGTACCCTGTTGTTACTGAGGAAAAGAAAGTGCCGTATTCTCAGTAACAAAGTTCTCCTGTGATAATGAAGTCCATTTAACACGGTCAGAATGTCTTAATAAGCAATTAAGTAAACGCACAAGAGTTATCTAAAGGCTACTTTAAGCTGCTCCTAAACAGGTGTTGCCTTCAAAACAAAATAAAAACAAAACTGTGTAAGTAGAAAATACAATTTCTCAACAAGCCAAAAAACAAAAACATTATTTAAAGACTTGTATTGCTAAAGTGGGACAAACAAAATAATTAAAAAAAAGTTGCTTTGCTGTCAAATGTAACATTGGTTTTTGCAGACCTCATTGTGTTGAGCTTAAAATTCCTCTTTTTGCTGTTTTAAACAGAGTTTCCACTGTTGGTTACAAAATATTATCAACAAATGCTTTGTTAACGTATGGCAGTGCTGTTCCTGTTTTGATATTGCAGCTTCTCTATTAACATTGTATTTTGGCAGATTTCTAGTTGGACAGATCGTGATGAATTTTTCAACAGTCTTTCTCACAATTTTAATAAAGACAACAAAATATTGTGACTTAGAATTATACGTCCATTGCCAGTCTTAAAGGTTTATATTGTTTCCATAAGTAGTTTAATAAAGTCTCCATATATTAGAAAACTGTAGTTGTAGCAGTAATGTTTGGTATTTGTAGTTAGGAGTACTAACTATAGATGGTGACACTTGTTTTCATGTGTAATCCCTGTAAATTATTGATTTAACTGAGATTTTGTTTTCTAACCCAGCACTCTGACATTCAGAAGCGGAACTCAGATCAGCCATCTTCGTATTTGCTCTGAATGAAGTGCAGACATGTAGCAACACGTGGAAAATACAGATTTATTTTCATTTGCTTGTCAGATCTTCTCTGACTTCAGTTTAAAATGCCTTTCAGATACTGAAAATTACTAACTTTGAGTCCTCTGTAGTCCTTTCTCAGCATGTTTTGTGGTCAGCATGACAATATAATAGTATAATTTCCTTAAAACTGCTGTTTTCACACCTGTTCAATCCAAACATGGTGTTTTGAATTCCTATTTTCTTGGAGCAAGATGAATCTTGGAATTTCTTTTAAAAACTGACCAAACTTAATCAAGGGTTCGGACAAATGTTGAAAAGTTTCTGAAAAGTAGATTGGTTTGAATGACGCATTCTTTCAGCAAGGTAACAGGAAGATGTGTGTCATGTTCCAGTTGCAGTTTGGCAGAAAGTACCCAGAACAGTGTGTTACCTGTGTTGGAGCTCAGAGTTGGAACATTGGCTGATTGAGATGGGCTAAAAGCAAACATAATCCAGGGTAATATCAAAGTTCACTTTTCTTGAGCTATGTTCAGTTCAAATGCCAAAGCAAGTATTGAAATTATTGTTAGGAATTTTGTAAACCCTGGCTATTATTGGTCACAAACTATGAGTTAAAGGTAGCTGTAGTTTATCTGGAAACGAACAGACTTAAATTTGCAACTGAGATTTTATCATGAAAACCATTATTTCAGGACAGTTTCTCATTTTTTGTACTTTGCTTTGATTATAACAGCAGCCCTCAGGATTCCTCCCTAAACAGCTGCTTACAGAGGAAAGGTTCAGCTGAATTGATGCTCTCTCTGGAATTCCTGCCGTCAGCAGGTTCACTTCAAAAGCACCGGGGTAGGGGGCGGCTCTCACCCCCGTCTGCACCCATTTCTTCCCCGTACTTTTCAACTGAGGTGCATTGGATGTTTTTTTTTTTGATAGCTATATCAACATAGCTGTGAAAACATTTATTTTTCCTTTTTTCTTTAACAACCTGTAAAACTTTGAGTGATGCAGTTCAGCCTTGTAAACATTTATTATGCTTTTAATAAATATTCATGTGCACTCTGTTTCAGAGATACTTGTAACTTGTGCAAGACATCATTCAATGTGTTACACCACAGTATTTCTGGAGTCAGCTTTTTTCATTCTGTAAAACATACCAGAGATGGATTGGATCTGCTGGGGATAAAAAGCTTTCTTTAAGTATGAGGTTAATGAGCATTGTTTTGTGAGGAAATCTTACTTTCAAGAGTGGAATACTGTGCAACCTGAGCAATTGTTCCTTGTTGTAATAGGATCTTCTTAGCTGGGCTTTTGTTGCTTTTAGTAACAAAAGATTTGCATATTGCTGGGATCAATGAGGACAGATGATTTGAATTGGTACCTTCAGTGATAAGTAGAAATTTGGATGTGCTTTACTTGAGGGGATTATTTGTTTTGAATAGTGTGCTGATAAATTGATGCCGATGTGCTTAATTTTGGGTAAAGGGCAATCAGCCCGTACTTACATTTAAAACCAGTCTTATCCACTGATTTTATATATGTCTGCAAAGCTCTGACTTTTTTGCTCTGACTTGTCGGAGGGCTGACCGATGGATCCCCCACCAGGTCATGTCTGCATGTGTGCGGTTAACAATGGTCACCTCTCTGTTGCCAATCCATCATCTTTGTCTCTATATTTAACAACTTTTGAGACAAAGCAAATTGGCATCGGCCAAAATTGGAATCGGCAGATCAAGCTCTTTATAGGTCTGTGCCTGGCCAAAACTCTACAATCAGTGCACCCCTAGTTTTGAAGAAGACTTGTAGTGCGTTAGGTAGGATTGTTACAACTTTTGTGAATCCTGTGTTTATTGGCCTGTCATGATTCATTATTTCTCTTAGTCTTATTAAGCAATACTAATGAGTGATGGGGCTTTCCAGTGTGTTGGCAGAAATGATGACATTCAGATATCACCAGAGAGGAAATCCTGAGGGCTCAACAATTTCATCCAAACCTCCAATACAGCAGTGATATTCCTTCATCTGGTCTTTATTCCAAACTGTGGGATTTCTTGTAGGTTTCAAGAACCTGTACATACTGCAGGTGGTAGTTTTTAAATGAGACTACTCCAATTCTGACTCACCATGTTGAAACAGGTTATAACAAGCCATTGATATTTGCCATCTTTAATCAGTCAGCCACCAGCTGATATTTTCAGAAATCCTAACAGACTCCAAACATGGTTGTTCTTGCCAAGTTGCAGGAGTTTTACTGAGGATTAGCTTTTGATTGGTTAATAACAGCTTGTTACTATAACAAAAATGTTTCACATTGATCTGCAAATCAAGTACTGAAAAATCTTTTCCCCCCATTCCATAAGTAAAAGCTCTGATCATTTTAAATTTTTACTGCTGGTACTTTGATGGGCTCATTTTGAGTTTCTCCTACTTCATTTTCTACTGGACTTAAAAGTACTAACTTGATCAAATAACTTTTTGTGCTGTGGTCTTTAGAGAAAAAATATTAATCGCAATTGGAAGGTCATAACCCAAAGAAAATAATTGGTAATCATTATAGGCTGGGAAAAGCTGATCACCCTTAAAACATGAATAACTTGTTACTCTTACTGTCTTACTTAAAGGCTTTAGAAAATCACAAAATGCCCCTCACAGAGGATTTTTCTTAAAACCAACTTGTATGTAGATAACTCAAGATTAAGTAGTTTTATAGTTTCACAACATGTACTCGATGGAAACTCTTGCAATATGCGGTGATGCCACATGTGCCCGCTTGTTTCATCAGCGTGCGTAGCTGATGAAAATGTGTCATGTTGGTTAGTGAGCAGCAGCAGGGTAGAAACCTGTGCACTGTCTCTTTAACAGACTCCATGGGTGCTTTGCCTTGTGCCTGGGGCAGAGTGGGGAGGAGGGAGGGAGTTTGTAGACTGAAAGATGGATTCTGATTGGCTGTTCAGTGACATCACGCAGACAGAGGGCTTGTGGTGTAAAATAACATCTCCTTTTATGGGAGGAGGTGGACAGTGCCACTCTCTGAGAGAGGTGAGATTTATTTCTCTCTTATTGATCCCATTTCGCTCTTTTTGAAATATTATTTATTGTCAGACTTGTATTGTTATGTTTTCATACTTTGATTTACTCTTCTTAATTTTTATTTTGTAATATGTATTTCACTCCAGCATATTTTCAACATTTTCTTTAATAACTTACTCACATTCAGTTAAAAACAGACTATTTAACATTTAATAACAGTTCATCCAGCATTCCTGATGTTGCATATTCCTAATTATCTGAATCTGTCCCCCATACAGTTAGTCATTTCCACTGTTTGTTTTAAGTGCTTTTTTTTATAAAGATTTAACTTCCTACTAAATTTTATATATCTACAATTAAAATGTCTGGACAAAGTGGCTCTAAAGTTAAATTCCTTGTTTGTGTGCACAAACTTTGCCAATAAAGCTGATTCTGATTATTCCAAACAGCCTTCCACATACATTTGCACCCCCAGGCTCTATTCAGCTCTCCAGGTCTCCATTCATGCTTTAACAACAGAACGGAAACAAAAGCAGCCTCAGCCTCTAGACTTTACCTTGCATGTGACTCCCCCACTGTTTGCAGACTTGGTATCTACCCAGAGCAGGCAGTCCCCTCCCCTCTCTGAGTCAGATTTGTCTCCACTCCAAGGAAATGCACTGTACCTTCGAGTCTAGTAAAGAATCTGGAGTTGCAGTCTTACAGCTGGACGCTAAAAGATAACATTTACTGGAAAAGGGGCTTCAGAGGCGGCGGTCTGTGCTCAGGTCAAGGTTGAGAAGTTATGACGAGAGAACTTCTGAATCCCTAGGAGATCCTTTGAACCCTTCTTCTTCCAATGTTTCAGTGGTTGAGGCCATGGCCTCTCAGTCAGGGTAAGACACACAAGTTCTTGCTTAGTTGCTCTTTTTCTTCTTCTTCTTTTTTTATCTCGTGTCCATCGAGAATAAAATCCTCCAATGTTTTATGCCCAACTTGGATTTCTTTTCTCTGTTTGCTTGAGCTTGCATAATGACTGTGACATAGGCCCTGTCCTGTATTCATGGTGATCAGATAACCATCGGCTCTCCCTTTTTCTTGAATATAACACAAGGTCTGGGTGTTATGTTGTGAGTTGCAGAGAGACAGATGAGCTGATTAATTTAGGTACAACGTGACTGGAGTTCCTAACTCTGGAGACTTTGACCTTTTAAGTTTGGCAGACTATTGATTTCACTACAGTTACACATGGATAATAATAGTATTTAAACTTAACTGAGAGTTAGACAGCAACAAGAGCATTTTAGTAAACTTTGCAGCAGACTAGAAACGCTAACTTTTTTTGTTGGATTAGTGTAGAAGGGCTTGGACTTCAGATGTGGGCTTGGCCAAATATGCAAGTCAAAGTTGACCTGACTGTAACTTTAAGCAATTATGCGACATCAGAATTACCATCTGTTTGATATTGATGTTTCCAAAACAACCTAGACCTTATAAAGATATTTTGGGGGGACTTTGTAGGATTGAGGTAAATGGTGTCTAACATGCGATTCAAGTCATAGATTTTACATTTTGGAGGTTTATGACAAAATGGTAAGCTTGTATAGATTAACCTAACTGACAGGAACAGTTTTAATCTGTCAATTACTGTGAAAAGGTAAATTAAGAATGTGCCCGGTGTATTCTGAGGAATTATGAGTAAGACAGGAAACACACCTTCTACATTCATGTAGTGTTGACTGTAGCACATTAAATAGGTGTGCATTTTATTAATAAGCTCAACTTACCACTTTGGTTACCTTTGTACATAGTTGCTTTTGTATATTGTGGTCCGTTGGGTACAGTAGTTTTAATTTTAATAGGTTGAAAGTTGTAAAAAATTGTGTAGTGCAAACAAACACATCAGAAATGACCTTTCACTTACAAGAATTGTTTTGCTCCAGATCAGTTCAAAATGCCCCCTCTAACCTTTTATGTTTAGCAACAACATCCTCCAATCCTCAAAGTGGTTATGAGAGGTTTTTTGTTTGTTTGTTTTTTAAATGTTGAGGTTTCATCATGTCAAAATTACAGGCTTTTTTTCTGTAGGGCTCCAGGTTAATTCACCAATTCATGCTGTTTTGAAGCCACAAGTAGCACTTGGGTGCTGATCATTTAACTGCTTTAGTCTTGGGATACCTTTTGAAATATTGCACGTTTCGTAAGCCAACCTTATTAAAGCCACTAACTGGTGCTGTTTTCGCAGCATTTCATATCTACCATACTTTAGTTTTTACCTGGCAGGAAGACATTTTATATTTGCTTTGATAATCAATGATTTTATCAATGTTTTAATCAATGATTTTGTTACGTATTTTCTAGGCACATAGTGCCATTTTATAGCACAATCAAGTAGCTGCTACTTTGTGTTGTTATAAAAGTGCTGTATATATATAAAAAAACAACCTAAAAGAAATTTGACTTTGCAATTGTGTCTGTCTCTTTAAGAACCGTGTACTCTTTCTGACACTCCCCCTTCAGCACATAATGGCAACAGTGCTCCTCCATGATATCATTTACAACTGTTCTTAGGAGAAATGAGAAGCATTTTGTATGATATGCTCAACAGACACGCAGTTCCACCAGGCGTTTGCTAATTGATGCTGCCACTAGTCTGGTGGAGTTGAGTGGAGGAGGGGTAAGCTGGAGACTGAGGCTTCAAGGCAGACCTCTCAGTAAATAGGTGGCATTTTGTGAGCAAACGTGTAGGCAGCCTGAATGATTGCTGTCAGAGATGTTTTCAAACATGCATTAAAGAATCAGAGCAACCCTCCAGGTGTATTTTTGACAAGGGAATGACATTAGAACATGATATAAAGAGGTCCAAAACGTTGATTTTATATAATATCCCCTTTTAAAATGTAGCTAGTTAGAATAGCAGAATAGTTAATGACAATTTTTTATAGTGTCATGAACAAATACTTGTTTATGATGGAAAATAATCTGAAACGCTATCATTTAGGTACCTTGGTATCGTTGCCTTTTTGTAGATTGAAATGGTTTCTTCCCATCCCATCCACCATCAGTTTATTTCCATGTTGAATGGCAATTAAAGTGCTTAAATATCACATATCTGTTTTAATTATGCATTTTCTGAAAACTTAATATCACACCCTTTATCTGGTTCTGATCCCCATTTGGGCCAGTTGACTTTTATTCGTTTGACAACAGATCAATCCAGAATAAGTCTGGACTGCCTCCTGCTTATAGATCATTTTCATTTAATCCATAAAACCACGATACACCAAAAAGGTTTTGTTTTTTTATCATCTGTTGAATTTGCCAGAGGGAACGGACTCCAGTTTTTATGAGTTGAGGCTTAGTCTGTACAAAATGTCCCGAGACAAATGACTCCATCTTGTACCCCAAAAAGTCCGACATGAAGCGGCCAAAACTACAAAGTTTCAAAGTGGTGAAAGGGTGGAATGCTCTGCTTGCTTTGTCCTCGGAGCAAATGCTTGACTAAGCTTGAATCTATCCAAAATGTACACTTTGCTGCTCATTGTTGTTCAGCCCAAGTTTCATTAAAACTTATTTTTTCTCCACTGATGACTTCCCTCTTTTTCCACTATTTTTGTTTTCTGGTTTTGGAAAGGGCTCAAAACTAAAACCGACTGCTGCTTCATGCGTTTCTCCACGTCTCTGCTTCAGCTTGCTAAAACCAGTAACAGAGTCAGTTGAGCCTTGCGTGTGACGATTTCCTGTAGAGGTCTACCACAGTGCGACAGTCTCTCACCCCTGCTCACAAACATCAACAGATCAGGTCAGTTCGTGGTCTGAATGGACGCAAGCTTTGTTTACAAAAGATCCGGTTGCCGGGGGCCTTTGATTAACATTGTGGTAATGGCGGATCATTCACACATGCAAACCCACTCCCTGCTAACATCAACGAGCTCGTTTGCATTTTCAATCCCTGTCACTTTGGTACAGGAAAGACGCCGTAGCTCGGTATCAGTTTCTGTCTGAGCAGTCAAAAAGTATGGAGCATTATTTCTCCAATGCTTTTTCTTAAACCACAGGCAACATTTATAGCTTGAAAGACCCTCAAATGAAAGCTTGTTCCTGTGAGTTGTGAGGTAAAGGAGACCAAATAACTATCATTAAGCACAGTTTACTCAAATGTGGCTTTAGTAAATCATCCGCACAGTGAGCTGTTGTAGACACTCGATGTCTGAAGGTGGTAATCAGTGGTCGGGCCAGTTGTAGTAAGTTTGTCATCATGAAAACTATTTTGTTACTTTTTTGGTACTGTCCTAATTCATCGCTGTGCTGTAAATCAAGTGAAGTCCAGAAATGATGCATGTTGTACATGTTTACTGATTAAAACCAGGTTGAATTTAATAGTTATGGTTTCAGTCACTTTACTTTCTATGAATGTTTCTCATCTATGAGGGAATCTAATATGAATGTTAATGTGTATTTGGGAGTGACTGATGACGTGAAACACGTTTGTTTTAGAAATGTAGAACCTCTGAACAAGTGGTCTCCTTTAAACGTTATTCTGATTTGGTTTTAGTTGCTGGTTCTGATGACATTTCATCTACGACTCGTTTCCTACAGGAAGCTCGTGATTTCACATGGACACTTCCCCCAGTCTTGTATTTTAATGCTGAATTATGCGTCATGCGTTGTAATAGCACATGAATGAAGTGTGTTTAGTAATCTAGGAGGAGGCTGGGCGGTTGCTGTACAGTCACACTTCGTCAACAGGCGCAAAGTTATTGTTTTCACTGACGGATTTAGAGGCTGTTTGTTTAAAGTGGCAGGTAACAAGCTGAACTGAAATGAGCTTGTTCCCATTTTTAAAATTCTGCGGCTGCTTTCTGGTAAACATGGAGCACATAAGGGAAAATACTCATTGGCCCTATGTCAGATTGGAATTAAGGAATGCTTATGTTTTGTCTGAAAACATGTTTTAATCAAATTGATTATAATATAAGATGAGAGGTTTTTATGATCCCTCGGTATAATGCGGTTCCCCTTTCACGTTGTCCCTGCTTCGTGGATTTTTTTTTTTTTTTTGTGCAGTTTTTTTCACAGTGCATTGTGTTCTGCATCCTGATTGGCTAAACAGTCTCAGCGGTTATTCTCTGCCTGTGTGCCAATAACGTTATGGTATTTAAATATAAGTAATACAGATTGGCCATTAAGGAGATGGAAACTGAAACTTTGAATGCCTGCTGGAAAAAAGTGGCCAGAATCAGAGCAAATCCCGACCGGAGGCTCGGTTGATGAGATCCGTCGCTCTGCCGTAGATACAGCTGAATCTCGCATAGCAGCTTGGAGGAGACGCTTTAATGACATGACTCCGGATCACATTAAGGCCCGATTGATGAACACGCACATAAAAAAAACAAAACAGGTTTTGTTCTTTGGTTTCAATGTAGAGTATTTAATTATGCTGTGTAATAATTGTAAAAACTAAAGGTAACTACTTCGCGGATTTCACTTATCGCGGGTTATTTTTAGAAGGCAACCTCCGCGAAAACGAGGGATCACATTATGTAAATATAAACTGTTGTTTGCACTGTCATGCTGTAAAACTGGCTCTAATGTGGTGCATTATGTGTGTGTGCTCAATGAAAACATAAAAGCTACAGTAAAAGGAAACTGTTTGACACTTTGGTGGTTTTATATTTTGATTGTTTTTTTATGTTGCTTGTGTCTAAAAGTACAAACGGCAAATAAGGTTATTATTAGATTGCATGGTTCCTGAGGGTTGGAATGTTCAAGTTTTAAGAAAAAAAAAAAAAAACTAAATTATGGAACAAGTATGCGCCTAAATTTGGTTAGATGGCATTCCCAGATCCAGGATCCAATTTCAGACGTGGATGAACGTGGTCTAAGTAGTGACCTTCACTTGTTCTGATACAGCATTCTGTTTTAAAATGTCACTGGTGAAGCCAAAATCCATTTGGTTTGAACAACACACCTTTCTGCCTCTTGATTCTTTGTAGATCATATTGTTTATGTTTACTTTGCAAATAGTTTTGTCAAAATTCTCTCTGAGTACCACCAAAGGCAGCTGAAGTATGACGTTTGGTATTTGCACCAGGCCTTGAAAACCTGAATTTATTTTTTTTGCTTCTTAGTTGGATTAACATTGATGTCCAAATAGAAAACAAGGAGCAGAGAAGTATTTTTAAACTAGTTTTAGTGAAAACTGATCTTTGATTCCACTTTTTTGTTTGTTTTTTTGTCAGTTTTGTTCATCATGTCAATAGTTTTAATACTTTTTGTGCCAGAAGGATAGAAAAAAACGGTAAGACAAATATTGTGAAAATAATCTTTGCCTATGTTTTTTGAGAAGATTAAACATTGTTCTTACAATATTACATCAGTGCTGTTGGTTGTTGCGTGTAATGACATTGACCATCTGCTGAAGAGGATTATTTACAGTAGAAGTCGGAAACTGAATTGTGTGACGAGCCTAAGCTTATTAGAGGCTACTTTCTCCGCTGGTCATCTCTGTTATTGTCTCAGTGTGTTCTCTTGATGTTATACATGATGGCAGCCTGAAAAATGTGGTAATGTTTTATGAAATGTTGTGGGGGAAAAAACAACCAGGGAGCTTTCTGCATACTTCTGTTTCCTGTGCGACCTAAAATTGTTCATTTAAGATCATGTGAGCTGGCGTAGCATGTTTTTATGTTGACTCGATGCTCTGTTTTGTGTTGACAGCAACATGAACCGTGAGGACCGGAATGTGCTCCGAATGAAAGAAAGAGAAAGGAGAAATCAAGAAATCCAACAGGGAGGAGGAGAGGCCTTTCCAGCAAATTCCCCCCTCTTCCCTGAACCCTACAAAGTGGCAAGTTTTTCTTTTTTTTTTTTTCCCTCACAGATGGTATGTATCTGATCAGTTAACAGGTATTTGCGACATAGCAGGAAGTGAAAACTTCATTATCAAGAGCTTTCACAGCGGTGCAGTTGTCACTGTTGCGTCATCTGCTCAATGCAACAGGAAAAAAAAAACACAAGATACGTTGTTGTGTTCTGACATGTCTGAAAAGTCTCATAGTGATGCTTCATCTTGTTTTAATCCAGATAATCTCAGAGATTAAAGTGTGTTATGATAATGATTTGTTTCAAAGAATGTTAGGTGATTAATGTAGCCAACTTTCAAATCAGAAAACAGTCTGCTGACAACTCAAGTCTGTCAGCTGTTAAAAGTAAACAAAGCGGCTCACTACGTTGGTGTTGCACTTCCTCCCATGTCTTCCGCATTATACCTGCATGTGCAAATGTAGGCCAGCCAGCTCCTGTCTGCCAGTTTAATTGCAAAGAGGATTTTAAGTTCCCTGAACCAGTTCTAATCTTTGCCACTAACCAGATTTGAACAGATGTAAGTGGCTCCTCTCTCTTAGCTGGAGCTAGCCATCAAACAAGCAGGAAGGAATGTGTTCTGACAGGTTGTTCTGATGGGAAAGCCACCAGAGGTGAATGAGTGTTAGGGTGTGTGTATGTGTGTTTTGGACCACAACAAAGTGAAAGATGAAAGCTGACATTAAAGATGGAAGAGTCCTTGACCTTTATCAATAAAATACAGTTTTTACTGTGCAGATTTTCTCAAGTTTTCTTTGAAAGTTGCCTTTTAAAATGAAGTTGACTTTAATGGTAAAGTTGTGCAGACTAAGAATGACAAAAGAAACTCTTAAAGTCTCAATTTTTTCAAACTTTGGGTATCTTGCCAACTGCTTGTGCGACCCTTATATAAGCTTTAGTTTGACTTTCTGACTGTCATGCTTCACTAAGTGGAAGTTTACAGCGTTATGCTTAAAAGGCCGTGTGCACACACAGCTGCAGCTGTGGCCTCCCGGATCTAGACCAGTGCAGCAGGAACCTTTTTATGGGGCAGAGTTTATATGCTTGCTCATTCGCGCAGAGTGAGGAGTATTTAACTTTCTATAAACGCTGTTGCATGTAGCACATTTTATTCTAATTTAAAACAGACGACCTATAAGCAACACCACTCAAATCAGTCTCTTTACCAAATTATGCCTCAATTTGATGAGACCTGAAAAGGACTAAAAGCACGTTGAGTGTTCTTGTTTCTGTTTACATTGCATCTACTCTAAAAAGTTCCATACAGGTAAGCAGAAGTAGACATTAGGTTAAAAAATATTTGAATTTACTTTGTCTTTTGTATGATGCTTGGTATCTGAGACTAAACAATGAATTTTGTGGGGTCAGTTTAAAATGGAGTTCATTTTTAAGTTTTTGTTTTGTTTCTGTTTTTTTTGCCTTGCAGTTTGAAAAAACTCCGCTTTGTTTGAGTAAGTTTTGACTCTGCTATGACCCCTGAACTGTTATGGTTTGTTACAAAAGTGCAATACAATCAGTTTTGCACAATGGACTCATTGTTTAATATGCTCACACAATATTTATATTGCTGCACAGCTCTAGTACTCTGCAAACGCAGTGAGAAGTGGTGCAATCAAGCATCTTTACAAACTAAGACAATAATGAAGCTGTAATGTTTACAGTTTTAAACTATAATCCTTTGTGTGAACTCTTCTCAAATTTACCCAACATTTTACTTAATGGTCATAGTTTAGTTTGACTTTTTTCATTGCTGTTCGCAACATCGACTGAAACCAACAAACTAGAAGCCAAAGAGGTGCTACTACTCTTCCTCCAGCTGTGCTAATGAGACCCAGGCCCCATGCTAGCAGGAGGTGCAGGAGTGCACGTTATGACCAAGCCGCTAACATTTCCTGCTGCAGATAACGGCTTGTGTTTCCTCACCCTTGGTGTGAATCTGACAAACAAAATGGAGGTGTGGGACTGCATGTGAAACTGGAGACTTTGCACAGTCTGCAAACAAATCAACTGGAACCCATGGCCCTCAGAGTGATTGATTAACCTCCGTACCGACGTTGACCCTTATCTCAGTTCAGAAGGGCTGCTCAGAACTCAGAATAAACAAACGGGATTGGTGAGGCTCTTGGGCTGGACATGTTTTTTTAATCCATCATTAGTGGTATAACTCTTGATTTCTTTTGTTCAATGATGGTGTGAAACTTTGTCATTGTTTAGGGTAAATTTAGAGACTCATCCAGTATCATTTTGTGTCTGATTTCATGGTTTAAAAGCTGTGATCTGCTCATAACAGCCTTACAAGATTCTGATTTCTCTTAAAGAAAAATAATTGCAGATTTAAAACCAGCATTGAAAATATTTCTTTCTAGTGCCTCTGGTGTTGAAGCAGAGGTGACGTCTCACAGTGTGAGTCAGAGAGAAGTTTCTGTAAACGGGGATTAAAAATTCTGAGGATTTTTTAAAAAGGCTGTTAGAATTTTCAAGTCTGGCATATTCAACAAAAATGAAAAAGCTTCATAGTTATATTTGCTTCATGCAGTAAACACACCATGCTTAGAAATAGTGCAAAACAGATTAGATTTTTACATATCAGACCAGTTAATGGTCAGGGCTGATTAGGCTTAAAACCTAATCAGCCCTGATTAGGTTTTAATCAGGGCTGAAGTGTCAGTGTATGACACTTCAGGTCTTACACTGAAGTGTATGACCTCCGAAGCAAAAACTACACAAATACATTTTTTTTATTTTCCTTTTCTCGTTCATTGTTTTTACTTATTTCTGATATCTGCATTACTCATTCTTTGCTCGTTATTAATCATCACTCCATCATCTGGTTCTTTTCTCAGGCCAGCAAGGCAGATTTACTGTCCAACCGTATCCAGAGCATGTTGGGCAATTACGACGAGATGAAAGAGCCGATTGGTGACACTCTTCCAAAGCTTCCGGGTAAACCTTCGAACAGCTCGTCTTCCTCCGAGGAGAAGTCCGGCCCGCCTTTGTTTGGCGGAGACCAGCGAGGTGTGGGTAGTGGAGGTGGTAGCCAGAGCAGTAAGTGGACTCCTGTAGGCCCACCACCGGGTGGATCTTCCTCTCAGTCACAGAAGCGTTCCGGACTCTCAGGCGGACACAGCAGCCAGAGAAACAGCGGCAGCAGTAGCGGCGGCAGCAGCAGTAGCCAAAGAGGGGAAGTGCGGGAAAAGAAATCTAGTAAGCACAGCGGAGGCTCGGAGCACTCGAAGTCTCACACTTCAAGTCCGGCGAAGGGTTCATTGAGTTCTTCCAGCAGCCACTCGCGGAGCTCCTTGTCTGCTGAACAGCATCACCACAAGTACCGCAACAAGTCACCCAGAGACAGAGAAGCTAACTGGGATTCCCCCTCACGGGTTCACACGTCTTTCCCCAGTGGGCAGCACTCGAGTCAAGCCTTCCCTCCGTCGCTCGTCTCCAAGCCCAGCTCCATGCTGCAAAAGCCCACAGCTTACGTGCGGCCTATGGATGGCCAGGAAACGGCCGAACCCAAGAGCTCACAGGCCGAAAGCTACGGCGGCCAGTCACACAGCAGCACCATGGGAGAGGTGAAGACCATGGGCAAAGCTTCGCTTACAAAACTCAAGATCCCGTCACAGCCTGTTGAGGTAAGACATCGTCTATAAAACTTATCAAGCTAGAAAATAATTTCTTCACGACTATTAAGGGAATAAACAGAACATATTTCTGCTTTCGCAACAACATTCTAACTTGTGATGTATAAAAACAAAATGTCTGAAGGATGACTCATGGTGCTCTAAGTGGAAGCCTCCTCACCTGTTCTATTGAAATCATGCTTATGAAAACATCAGCTAATCATTAAAGTAATGATTTTTTTCCAACAGGGATCCGGTGATGCCAACTGTGTCGATGAAATCCTAAAGGTAAAAACGGGTCTTTTTCTTTTAAATAGTTCATCAATCATCAGAATACAGAGGGAAACAGTATTGACTGAAATTATTCAGCGTTACCCTGGTCCTAATCTCAGTTTTTTTACTCCTTGTGTTTATATGCTGCTGTGTGTTTGCACGCGTGTGTGTGTTTTTTCTGAATCCCTTTTTTCTTTCAGGAAATGACTCAGTCATGGCCTCCTCCACTTACAGCCATCCACACTCCCTGTAAAACAGAACCCTCCAAGTTTCCATTCCCCACCAAGGTCAGCATTGTGCCAGCAGTTTAACTCATTTAAGTGATTCTCTGATTGTTCCATAAGGGCAGTCAGGCCTTTTCTTTGCTTTTATGAGGAAACAGCCAAACCTTATTTTGTAAAACGATGATGATGATAATTATTATTTTAAATTGTGGATTTAAATATGCCAATCAGACAAACTTCAAAGCGAAAGAAAAAGAAAAAAACACATTTTTGTTTTTTCTTGTTTACCTTAGGATGCACACCCTTTTCCAAGCGGACATAGTAAGTTTTGCAATTCAAATTTATATTTGCACTTTTTGTTTTTTGTTCATGTTGACAATTATTTGTGTACCGTCTATGTATTTCTGTAAAGTTTGACTTTAATTTTCCGTGTCTTTAGAGCGTGGTAGTTCATCAAAGAGCTCCAGCAGCCACCAGCCTAAAGATAGCACGTAAGTGTGTGGCTTGTCAGAAGTGCATGTTTTTTTTTTCCTTCTTCATTGATTCACATTAAAATTTAAATAACTACATTTGTTGTCTTGGACTTAATAAAAACTAGACAAAACTCAAGCCCTGGAAGCAGCAGTTGTAGCACTTAAAGCTTTCATTGTCTCGAAATTTTGTTTGCTCAGCATGCTGAAGGAAGATCTGATAGTAAGCAGCAGCGAGGACAGCGATGGAGAACAAGAATCCAAGAATGCCTCAAGGAACACATCAGCAAGGTGAGGTTGGCAGCATGAAGAAGTCAGTGTTGTTCGAGTCCATCAGGTTGTGACTTAAATGGCATTTTACATTTTATTAAAAGTGGATTATTTCATTATGCATATTTTGGGATACTACGTTTCTAAAACTGGCCCTGTAGTGTTACCGTCTGTTTTTTTTTTTTAATAAAATGCCTACTTAGAGCCAGCATCATATCTGCTTAGCAGTATGAATCCAGCCATTAAACATATTTCACTTTTTGGTACTACAAAGTTTGTCTTTGTTCTTTTTAATTAAGCTAGTCAGAAAATATTACAACCAAACCTTTCACTATTATTAAATTGCTTTTGTTTGAAACAGAAAAGATAAGTTGTAGAGCCATTTTCTTAATATTTTAATGTTGACATAAATCTCAGCAATAATCTTATAGAGTGAATCAATACCTGCTACGTTTAGCATTATAATGCTAACTTACTTAGCATTGTAAAAAAAATACAATTCAAAATTTACAAAGATCAAGATGGTACATGTTAAAAAATATTAAAAATTTTGTTTTAAATCTTAAAAAAAAAAAACATAAATATTACCTAAAGTCATATGTCAATTTAAATGTTTTATGTCCTCATGGTGGGTGAGAGAATTACATTTACCTGTTGCTGTTTGTAAGATTTAAGCACTTTCTGTTTTTGTCCATCCGACAGCAATAACAGTGAAGCTGCCGAGCCGTCTAGGGATGACTCGAGCAGCCACAGCGGCTCCGAGAGCAGCTCTGGTTCTGACAGCGAGAGTGAGAGCAGCACGACGGACAGCGAGGCCAACGAGCGCCCACGGACCGCCTCTCCTGAAGTAAGCACTCACTCAACATCGTACTAAACAGTGGGGCCGCAAAAAAACATTTAGACTAGATAGGTGTGTCTCAGTAAGTTACAAGAGCAACAAAATGAAACCCATATATAGATTTACACATAATCAAATATTTTAAATTTTGTTTTTCTTTTACTTGGACAATTATGGCTAAGAAAAACAAAAAACAAAAAAAAAAATCTGGTCACCATTATGGACCAAACATTTGGTTCATAAATTTTGGAAACTGTATTTTACTTAAAATAGGGCGGAACAATAGTTCAATAACAATATATATCGTGGTAGATATATGATCAGTATCAATAGATAATATATCTCATAGAATATTCAATATGTCAAATATTCATTGAACTGTTGTCCATAAACAGTTCAATGAACTGTTTATGGACAACAGTTCTGGGAAGAACAGTTCTGGGAGGATTAGGCAGAGGAAAAACTTTGCTGTTCAACCTTTCAAGACCAGCTTAATAAGGCTGGTGGCATCAACTAACTCACTCACTCTTTGGTTGCCAAGCAACAACATGTTGAGTAACTTGCGCAGTAGTAGTTTTAGGTTTTGCCTCAAAATTGTTAAATATAAAACAGCAACGTGGAGAGAAAATGGTGGATGAAACAGGAGAGGTCACGCCACTACTTGGCAATATTTTAGCTGTTAAAAATATAAACTGATCAATAGTTATTGATATCAACTGTTATGAAGCGCTTATATTGTGTTAAGTTTCTCAGCCGTACTGTCCAGCCCAAAGATTTTTTTTTCTTACAGCCTGTTCAACTGACATAAGTTTTTTTTGTTTTGTTTTATTTTTATTTTGGCCATTTTGGCTTTTAATCTATTGCTGAACTAAAACTTAGTCATTGTAAAATGGGTTTTAAACAGCAAGCAAAAAAACGATATGATTTCCTATTCCCACCTGAAAGAAGGTGAATAAATAACAAAAGCCTCACAGGATGCTTTATCTAATTGCACTGGGAAAGTTAAGTGAAAGGGAAACGTGGCATAAAAAGGTCTGTAAGCGAACAAGCGTATCAATGATATTATAAGTTCCTGAGATGCATCAATAAAATGTGGAATAGTGTTTGGTCTTTCTTGTGTCCAGAGTAATCTTGAATATTGTATTTGACTTTCCGAGTGCCTCTCTTAATTCTGCGTTTTGCTGTTTCCGCTTCAGCCTGAACAGCCTGTGACCAACAAGTGGCAGCTGGACAACTGGTTGATTCCACCCAAATGTAAAAAAGAAGGCCGAGACTACAGCTCCAAAGACTCTGCCCCCCCACCACCCAGCAGGGACAAGGGTACCGAGGGTGGCCGGGGGCGACAGAAGTCCCCCGCCCAGAGCGAAGGTGGAACAAATCCCAGAATACGAGTCGGTAAAAAGCAGCCTAAGAAGTCTGAGAAGCCCCCAGTGGTGGAGGAACCCAAGGGAGGTCTGAAAGTGGAGACTGAACCGGCTCCAGAGATTCCTCCTCTCCGGCCCATTGCTGCCACAAAAGGCTCACGCAAACCAAGCATCAAAAAAGAACCCAAGTCTTCTCCACGGCCGTCGGCAGCTTCTGTCACCACAACCACAGACAAGCGGAAGACCAAGGCGCAAACCAAGTCTCGTGAAATTCTTTCTACAGACTCTTCTTCGTCTGATTCCGAGGGAAACGACAGCATTCCGTCCTCGTCACAGACTCCCAAGTATACGGAGAGCATCCGGACTCCTGTGTGCGTTTTCTCGCCCATGTTGTCTCCGCTCAGCGACCCAGAGGAGCGCTACCCCACAAGACAACCTCAGCAGCAAGTTTTACTCGTCAAGATTGGTTAGTCAAAACTTCTTATACGCCTTACAGTAACATGGAAAAAATTTCCTCTGTTTGGTGTGATGTATGTTTTTTTTAACCGAGGTGTTCCTTTTATTTTGGACGAAATGAACCCATTCCCTTCCCTTTCCTTCCTATTTCGCATAGATCTCAGCTTGCTGTCGAGGATCCCAGGGCGGCCCTACAAGGAGCCTGCAGAGATTAAAGTGGAGAGGGAAGATTCTCAAGATCGAGAAAGCAGTAAGCAGAGCAAGTCCAAGAGGAAACACAAGGTAGGGTTTTTTATTACGAAGGTTTTTAATGTCTTAACACTGGAAATAAATATATGTAAAGACATTCTTAACATCTTAAAATGTTTAAAAAAAGAAGATGGAAGCGTTTCTTTGGAAATATCCTTCCCCTTCTCTCTTTGCTTATCACATTCAGTTGTCTTCCACTTTTTTCCATTTCATATTTTAGCCGAGCTTAACCGTTTTTGTTTCTGTTGTTTCATCATCATTTATTTGTACATATATGGACCATAAATATTTCTTCACATTTGTAATTAAATACATATACTAATATGCAAGACTATTTACATACACATACATGTGCATCTCAATAAGCTAGTATATCATCAGAAAGTTCATTTCAGTTATTTTTTTCAGTGACGCTCATTATTTACATTTACTACACACACAGTGATGTCAAATATTTTCATTTTGTTGCTTACAACTACTAACTCAAATTTCATTTTGTCATTACATTAGAATATTACATGCACACAATAAAAAAGACTGTAAAAAAAGAGTCCAGTATCCAAGCATATGTATTTAGAAAGTTAAGTGAAAGGAAAAAGTCTGTTAGAAAAGGAGGTAAAAACAATAATCAAGGTGATCCAACCAAACTGAACAAGTCAGATAATTTAAAGGTCATTTAAAAAATAAATTGTTTTTATTTAATATTACAAATTTCTTATAAAAAAAAGAAGCGGTTGTTTCTGTTGCGGTCAGCTAGGGCTCCACAATGTGTTCTGATTATATGGTCAACAGCAACAGAGTACACAGCATTAAAATCACTCCAAGTTAGCTAATATATTCCAGGTGTTCAAGTGTTTTTCTAATATCATTCAATGCAAGAGGAATAATTTCTGGATTTTATGGCCATGTGGATACGCCACAAATTGAATTTTTACCAAAACAAGTGTCTCCCAAGGCTTTGAATGTGGATCAGAGGGGGAAAAAGAAGCAGAAAAAATGTCCACAGGGCTTTAAAAATGCCACAAAAATAAAAGAAATTCAAATAAAAAAGAGAGATTTATCTTTCACTATTGCAAAAAACAGGAATACGTAACGCATAGTACAAGTTTATAGGTTGTTAAATTTAAAACAAGACGCAAACCACTTATAAATCAAAGTTTTCCTGAGATTTTTTGATGTTTTTTTTTTTTTTTTTTTTTTTTCAGACCGATGAGGAAAGCACGAAGCCAGAGAGTAAGCGATTCAAGCCAGATGATAAAACTCAGTCTCCTCATAAAACCAGCAGTAAAGAGTGAGTATTCTGTCTTTGTCCTTATAATGATTCACTCCTCTCTGGCCCACTTGGTGCACCAGCACTGCCTCATTTTGTAAGGAAAAGCAAATGTATTCACAAGCTTGTTTACTTCTCTTACAATTCAGAAAATAAACCCATTATCATTAAGCGTAAATCAGAAATTCACATGATATGTGCTTGTTGATTACGTCTTGGTAATGAAGTACCTGTAATGTTAACATGTCGTCTACCTCTGTTTTCACTCTAAGAACTTTATAGCTGCAAATTATGTCTGTTATTACAGCTTTATCAGAGCAATGCTTTGTATTCCACCAGGTCAAAGAGACCTTTGGAGAAGAAAGAGGAGCCGGTACCCTCTCCCTCCATATCGGGTCCTCAGCGGACACCTAAGTCGGACCATCCAAGTCGAAAGGGGACGGTGAACCAATCATCCACGTTGCTATCGAGCAGCAGCACGAGTAAAAAAGCAGGTAGCCATGGCAGCAAGGGTAGCTCCACTTCCAAACACAAAAAAGGAGATGACAAGGGACGAAGCACGCGCGACGGCAAAGTCGATGTGAGGAAGAAGTTCTCTGTTTTCATATGTCCAAATTTACAGAATCACAATGTTTTTTTGTCCATTACTCTGTTTTTCTAATGTAACAAAACTTGTTTTTCTGCAGGAGAAAATATCTACTAACCAGCTGGCCGTGCCTCCTCTTTCCACGGACGGCTCTAGGTCTCAGAGATCCAAGATGGTGTTTGAGGACAGGTAGGAGGATCCGTTTCCTCTGTGGGACAGAGAGATTGCTGTGGCTCTTCTGCATTGCTTTTGTGTGAAGCTGCTGGAGGTCAGGGAGGTTGTTTATAGATCTGCCTGGATGACTGAAAAAAAACTGGATAAATCCATTGTGAAAGACCAGCTGATAGAACTCTGTGTTATTTTTAGCCTGTTTAGGGAAGAGATGTAGCTTTAATTTTTTATTTTTTTTTTCGGAAATTATTATCTTTTTAGTCAATTATACACATTAGTAAATTTGTTTGACCTGCTTATAATTTTGTTTCAGGGTTCATTCAGCTGATCACTACTTGCAAGAGGCTAAGACACTCAAGCACAATGCAGATGCACTGGTAAGAACAAAGTTTACTGCTAGAATCGGTGGTGTTTTTATGCAAGTTGCTGTGCAGTTGAGAGGACTTTAGTTTCATAAACAAATATTCATAAAATTAAGAGACTTTGGTAAACTTTATAAAGTACATGAATTATCTAAAACTCATCTGAAATATTAATTATACTCTAAATCGTTCACAATTTCATGTACAGAAGAAGAGAGAGAAATCAATATGGTAGATTAGTGTTTGGTCTAACGATCAAGCATAACATGAACCTATAAAAACCCCGTCTCTCCTGGTACTGATTAACTAAAATGAGAGAAAAGGAAAACAAAACTTAACCTAAAGACTGCTTTTAAATGCAACTTAACCACAAAGTAAGTTGATTATGAACCTAAAAGTCATCAAAACACAGTTTCGATTCAGTAATAGTGGTTTTTAAATTCATAAAACAGTACAATAAAAATGTAAACATTTCATTTGGTAAAGCCAGTGTATTTCTAATATGTTTGGTTTCAGCATCTAAACTAATGGTTCATCTTATCTAAACCATAAAATGAAGTGAAGCCAGCTGCATTAGGTAGATGAGCAGTGAATCTGTGTACTTCAAAGGTCCAAATTAATATTACGTACACAAAATTAGTCCAATGCAAGATGTTGAATCTTAATCTTTATTGCAGTTTCTACGTTTGTTACATTTGATTTGCAAAGGACTCCTTGGATGCTCTGTTTGGTTAGATATTATGTCTCGTCATTTATTCACAATCTGCTCTACAACAAAAAGTTTAATAGCTGAATAGATTGTAACGTTACTTGTTGTATGCAGGTCTACTTTAAAATATGATTTTGTTTTATTGTTCTGTTTCAAATTCATGAGTCATAATCTCGCTGCTACAGAACCAACATCTTTTAGCTGCATACTCTCACATACAGATTTACAAACTTAAAAATGTTTCAGTTTTGTAAAGTTATTGTTGGTACCCTGCTGCTGGAGTCAAAGGGCAACACAAAAACTTCCAGTGCAAAATCAACAAACGTATGCTGTTAGTGTGAAAACTGCAGTTTGTCAAATGAATAAAATGTTAACATTTAGTTCTGCATTTAGAGACACAATAAAAGTATTTGCCCCACAATTTCTTAGTGTTTTGATCACACTCTTTCACAGACAAACCGTTTTGAAAAGGCAGTGTACTACCTGGATGCCGTGGTCTCGTTCATCGAATGCGGTAACGCTCTGGAGAAGAGCGCGCAAGAAGCCAAGTCGCCCTTCCCGATGTATGCTGAAACAGTGGAACTCATCAGGTTAGTAAAAACACAACAAACACACAAAACCATTGAGGAATTCCTAAACGCAGCTTGCATGTGTTTGGTATGAAACCTTTCGTGGGTCTAAGGTTTAATGAAGATTGTCAAGTTCTGCTGCTCCTGCAAAGTTGAAAATGTTTTTTTATGGTTTATGTAAATATCCTGCAGTCCTGTCTGTTATTAACCTACAACTCCATCCTGCCTTTGCACTCAGATACACTATGAAGTTAAAAAGCTACATGGCTCCAGATGCCACTTCAGCAGACAAGAGGCTAGCTGTCCTTTGGTAAGTGTATTTACTGACACCACATGATGATGCTTCATTTCACGTGGTTGAAGTGTCCTGAACCCTCATAAACTAGTTTATGGAAATGCGATCGTAAATAGACTCTTTCCAAATAAACTGTCACTTCATTTTTGATTTCTAAAAGTCTTTGTCCACATTTTTCTCTGCAGTCTCAAATGCCAGTCTCTTCTCTATCTGCGGTTGTTCAAGCTGAGGAAAGACAGCGCTCTAAAATACTCCAAAACTCTCACAGAACATTTAAAGGTATTCCAGCTTTTATAAACTCCAATCCAGTTTTCATGGGAAAGCTTTCAAATGTCGTAAAATATTCTATGCATGATGTTTTCATCTGTAAATATGCATTTTCTTTGCACATAATGTTCTTTCACTTTTTTTCTCCTGACAGAATTCTCTGAGTAACACCCAGGCTCCCTCTCCTGGAATGGGAAAGTAAGTCATCTGCTTCTGTTTGTTTGGAAATGTAATCTTATTGTATAGAGAAATGTTTCTTGCAGATTTTGTACAAACATGCCTGATAGATTTTCAGAAAAAATGTGATCCCTTTTATCTTTGCATTTAAATATCTACTTTTCATACCTTGTCATTTCTTATAGAAGTTAACTTTATTATTGTATGATAATTTAAATATTCTGCTACATGCATTTCATATGTAATGCCATGCAAAAGCATTCACAATCACTTCACGATTTCTCACGCATGCCACAATTTCCAAATCTGAATTTATGAGAAGAAGTTTTGTGAGGCAGTGCGTGTATATCCTAAAAAAACAGCCATTAAACTTATTTTTCTGTTTCTGTCCGCAGTAAGGCAGCAGGAATGCCCTCTCCAGTGTCGCCCAAACTCTCACCAGGCACAGCAGGAAGCTACTCGTCAGTCAGCAGCAACAGCAGTGCCAGCTCCTCTGTGACCATACCTCAGCGTATCCACCAGATGGCTGCCAGCTACGTCCAGGTCACCTCCAACTTCCTGTACGCCACAGAGATCTGGGACCAGGCGGAGCAGGTTTCCAAGGAACAGAAAGGTAAAAGGGCAGGTTTTATAGTTTGTTATTCCAAACTTATCTGTTGTAAGATGTACTAAAGTTGGCTCCAGATGTCATGACTCTAGCATTCACATTTTAATTATTTAAAAAAAATAAAATCAGTGCTGAATAAGAAATACAGACAGAATTTATTAGATAAGGTTTTATAAAAGGCAAAATTTCCAAAATGTCAAAACTCCATAAGCAAGGGATAGAAATTGGGTTTCTGCTTTTAGAAAACAGTGGACCCGTTATTAAAATGACAAATTCATATATTGATAAACTGGATTCAGAATCATTTAAATAACTTAATCTATAATATTAACAAACTTTGAAGTGTTTTAATTAAAATGTATGATTGACCAGAATAAAGTAGGACACCCTTATGAAGTGGAAAGAAAAAGATGCATAGTTTTTAAAATGTTTTCCAAATGAAAACCTGAACAGACTGATTTATTCAGTCTTCTTTTCTGTACAAGTCCTAGAAAATAATTACCAAATAACTTTTCAGAAGTTTCCTAATTAGGAAATAGTCCTCCTGTGTCTGATTTAATCTCAGTACAGATGTTCTGTAAAGACCATCTCCACTATAGCACATGGTGATGGCAGCATCATGCTGTGGGGATTAATTTCTTCAACAAGGAAGAAATGAAAGAAAACCCGTTGAAGACTGGAAAACACTTGAGATTCGAGACACTATGGATTTTGAGGAGTCGCTGTGTGACTTTTAATGTCACAGTCTTCTGGCTTTTACTTGATGCTCAGCTGTTACCTGGTGTTCAGCTTTTGTTCGTTTTCTCTTGCTTTCCCAGACTTTTTCTCTGAGTTGGACAAAGTGATGGGTCCTCTGATCTTCAACACCAGCAGCATGACAGAACTGGTGCGTTACACTCGGCAGGGTCTCCACTGGCTGCGACTGGACGCTAATCTTAGCCACTAGCGAGGACTTGATCGCTGCAAGCTGCTTCCTCAAACACACACTCACACACACACACTCACACCTCAGCCTTTCATACTTAGCAGCCCGTGCTCAAAGACACAACACAGATACATACCTGCAAACACAGCCCACCTCTGGTCCTCCATGTATTCTTACATGCTGTTATCCTCTGAGACATATCTCCAACACTGTGTCCATTTTTCTGCACCAGCTTGCCAAAACAACACTGAGCAATTTAGAAAATCTCACACCTTCAGCAGCACCGCATCAAATATCCCAAGAGCTTCTGGCCTGGCTTCACATTTCGACGTTCCTATTAAAATCTTCAAGGTCTTTTTTTTATCTCTTCTGCTAAAAGTGCTGTGGGGATTATTTCTTATGAGTACACTAAACCTGTGATTTCTTTTTTCCTTTTGCTTTTTAGGCTACTTTGGCTTTTAACTTTGTTTTTATACTTTATTTCACCAAAGTACCTCCCAGAAACACCAAAGGTGCTTTAAAATGAAGGTTTCTCTTTATCATTTTTGTGCCTTGTAAATGAGCTACAGGAAAATTCACCAATAAGATCTGATTTCTTTTTTAATATGTTTTTCCTCACTTGATGGCATTTGTAATCATCTTTTAGTAGCAAATTAGGGCTGGCAGTTATACTTAAAAACAAAAAAAACAAAAAAAAAAATTTAAATCTTTTTAAGAGGATTACAGAGAGATAGTTAGTTTCAGCTCTCTGGAGGAAAGTCTAGGGAGGATTCCGACCAAATTTTGAAAATACCAGAATGGGCTTCAGGTGATACAGTCTCATTCAGAAGTTATTTTTTAAAACGGGGTAATTTTATTTGTCAGAGACAGTCCATCAGAAATTTAGATTCTTATCAAACTGCAGGAGATAGTTAGCTTAATAATTTAAACTTATTCTGTCAACAGCTCCTGAGAGACACTTTTACCACTACATTGTTTTAGAAATTTCCTCAAGCAAGGGCCACTCCCACATGGTGTTATTCCCTTGTTTTTGATCCCTTTGTTAACAGTGTATTTTTCTAAGGAACTGCAGGGATTGTCAAAAGTATTGCAGATTGTGTCCACACATACAATGCAAATGCAGTTATTTATTCTGTAGTTTTTAAAACAAACCAAGGTTTTTCTGATTCGTCAGGGCTAAGACAAATTAAAAGTAAAGATGAGATTTTTTTTTTCTTATAAGAGGGACAAATCTTATCATTGACAGAGATTAGCAGTGTTGTATTTATGTGATAAAGATTTTGTATATCTTAGAAAAGAAATATAACGACCACTATAGATTCTATTTATATGCCAAGCAGATCATTTGTCTTCTAGCTAGAGCAAAATGCAAGACTCATTATGGGGGGGAAGTATATGAACACGTGTTTGTACTGTTGTTCCTAAGCAATGACATTTTTAAAATTGAAATTATACTTTTCTTACAAGAAAATAGGAGAAGCATTGAGTAAATACAGCTGGTTGTTCTCCAGATATGTTAAATTAGTAATGCTAATAAAGCTTATAGTTAAAGATGCACCAATCAGGCTTCCAATTTTCTTTTAAATCAGACCCACACGTTACGATTTTGACCAATTTGGATATTTTTTCCCCTTTTTAAAGAACATAACATGGAAAACGGGAAATGTTTTCTGTAGGTTCTTTGATAAATCCACGAACCAAACCATATGTTTCGATCATTCATCTGTTAATCTCAAAAAAGTTCAAATTCAATTGGTGATACTTTTAAATACTGAAAATACATGACATTTAGTGAACTAGGGGAAAAAAATTCAGCATTTTCTCAATTTGAGCTGCAGACTGAGGTGAAAATTGTCTGATTCTGATCTCTGACTGATTGGTGCATCTGTAGTTATAATGCTTAAGGGTTTTTAGATGCCATTGTCACTACTTGGAGAAACTTTTATTTTTGATTTTGATTAAGACAACATGCTGGAAATCCCAAGCTTGGGTCAAATAGTACTTGTGCTAAAATTATTGGTTGATTTTTCTTGATAAAATGAGAAAGTGCCACAAAGTTTAGGAGATTTATTTAGCTTTTTTTTTTTATTCTTATTTTTTCTTTAAAACCCAAATACTGCTTACTGTTTGGCCCAGCTTGGACCATTTTTCTTGTTGCTTGTATATTTTAGATTTTTCCACTGGCTCCCTGGACTTCTATTGCTAGAGGGAATACTGTTATTTTCTCTTATACTTCAAGAGGACAAAGTCAGAGGAGGTATTATTTTTGATCTATGCAGGATTTTTACAAAAAACAAACAAAAAAAATCTTTAAGGGGATGGAAATCATTTTTATGCTTCAGATTTTTCTTCCTTCTTTTTTCCACCTCAGTGAGAAACCTGTTCAACTCAAGCGGCCAATGCCTTTAGCTTTTGCAATTTTCTGTAATGTTGTATAATATTTGTGTACATAATAATTATTTTTTTTTATAACCAAACACAAAAGCTGGAGTTGTCTTTTCTTCAGTGGGTTTCGCCGACCCGATCACTGTCTTCATACACTGGTACACTTTGTAAGTTAAGATCTGCGCCTTGTGCTCCTTACACCATCTCGTAGTGAAATCTAAAAACAGAAAATAGCATTAGAATGATCTTTAGCAGTTTTGCTACTCACGCTTATTTATTTTTTTTTGCCCATTTGTTTTTTTCTGTTTCACCTTTTTAACAATTATTTTATGAAATAGGAAGATGTAAATGTTTTTGAGCTGTTGATGAGATTTCTTTGTAAGTAGTAATTAATCTAACTTGAACGAATCCAGGGTAAGATGAAGTTATTGCTTTTATTTTTTATTTTTTATTCTTTTTGGACGTTCGTTAGGAAGATGTTAACACTTGCATGTTTCTATTTAAATACAGTTGTATAAATTGTAAATATAACATGTCTTTAAGGGTAACTTTTTACTCCAGGTTGGCATTTTTTAATTAAATTGAAAGGAAAAAAAATACTGTAAATATATTGTGAGATACTTTATGCACATATTTTTTTTCCTTCTCTTCCCCCAAGTTGTTACAGATGAAATCCCAGTGTGTTAACACTGTAAATCAAATTGATTTCTCCATCTTTCTTCTAACGTGCTTGTATACTTTGTCTTCTTCTTCACTGTCTCATAGTATCACAGTCACCACATAATCGGTAACGTCTCTTAAATCCAAATGCGGATATTTTTTGTCTTCTCTGTATTTGATATGGAGCTGTGTATTTCATTACGTGTATATTGTTGAGCTCACGTGTTGGATGGATGACGTGTACAGTCTGTTGTCTGCTTCCTCCTGAGAAAGAGAGACATGAATTTACCGTGTCCAACATGTCTTTTGAAACTGAGGGATTTTGCCTCACCTCAGAGCAGTTGTAGCAGTTTCTACAGTATGTTGTAGAACTTTTCTAAAAAAAGAAAAAAAAAAAAAAGCTGTCTCCGTAGTGAGACCAGCAGCATACACAATGTACAATAATCTGAATTTGGCTACTTTTAAGAGAACTGATAGAGATACTATATATGATGGATGCAATATGTTTTAAAGGTACCTGTTGAGTTTGATCTTCAAACTTAGGTTATGTAATTTAAAAGCATTCTTGTGAAGTGAGTATTAATTGTGACTAATGGGAGTCTGTCCTAAATATTCTTTGTATTTTGCCGTATTGAGAATAAAATATATATATATGGATATGTTTAAGCGAATGTTGATTGCTTTATGTGCAAATGACAAATGCTGTGAATGAACTCAAAAGCAATGAAATCCTGTTTCCCTAGACCAGAAAACAGTCTAGGGCTTTGGTACACCTTAAGTCCTGACTCAAAAGACAAATCCTCCCAGGGCTGCAGAAACTTTTTTCCCTTCCGCTTTCAGCTCATAATTAAAGATATACAAGTCTCTACTGCTGCTGTTTTGCTGATCCAGAAACTGAAACTTTGGGAGCCACTCACCTGAACACTTCTAATCACCAAGAAGAGCAGAAGATAAAGATTTTTTGTCTGCACAGGATACAACTCCAGAGCAGCATTTCAGTAGATAGTCAGCTGAGCAGTGTTGAATTTAAATGGTGGTAATTAATAAAGATGGAGAACAAATAGAAAAGTTTTAGCTGTTTTAATAGATGTTCATGCAGTATCTGCATAAAAATATCAAAAGAATAGAAAAAATGTACAAGGCGTCTTTTCCTTTTTTTCGTTTAAGTCTTTTTAATCATTGGGTTGAAGATTAACTTTAAACAATTACAAAGGAAATAAGTGCTCTTATTGTAATAGACTTATGTTTTCTTTGTTATAAAACCCCAACACAGAATCATGGTTTGTATTTTACACAACAAAAAAATTTGTAGAACTTCATAAGTTGTCCTTTTTTCTCATGATCATAGTTTTTGCCACTTTAAGTAAAATGTATTTACTAGGAGTGATGCCAAAAAATAAGGATAAGGGACATAACTTGCTATTGTTTTTAAATGTAGAGTTTTGTAAGAGTTTTGCTCTTAAAGTTTTTGTTGCTGACTGAAGTTAAATGATTCAGTCTGTGGGATATCTGGAAACTGAAAATCAAACAACTCCATAAATGATAGTGGCCTTGCACAATAAATGAGATTCAAACACAATAGAAGAGTGGCAATAAGAATGCAACTGTTGAAGAAAACGTATTTCAAGTTTGTTAAAAGGTTTGTGGGAGACTCGATGGTCAGTTTGAAGAAAGATCTTTAGACTGAGAATAATATGAAGTTTCTGAAGATGTTAAACACTTCACATTACTAAAAATACATCTCAACTCTCCATCAAACATTCAAAACTTCTCTAAATGTCTGATGATCACTGCTTGGACTGCTGCTGTGGAGAGACGGGTTTCAGGAGCAAAATTACTACCATGTTTTCATTTCCTACCTTCCTTCCATTCATTCCTACTTTATCACTACATTCTTGCTTTTATTAGCAGGATTATTAATAATAGGAGAGTTGAGCAGCATTGCATTGAAATAATCACAGCTTGGATTGAAACGGTCCAAAGCACAAATGAATGAAGCGACTGCTTGGGGCCACCACACCTGCAGGGGTCCCCCAAGGGCTCCAGGACTGTCGCAGAGGTCACACTGATACATTTCCTGGAAAGGACTATTGTTTGACTGCGGACTAACTTTCATTTTCTGCTTAGCCAGTATTGACTTATGTGCTCTATGAATTCCTGTTGGGGCCTTTTCTCAACAAACAAATATTTAACATAAATCATGCAGTTGTACAGTCAGTTAACGCACTATAAAGTTTGCTAACTTTGTGCCTAGTTTTACACTTAAAAATTGCTAGTGGGAGGTAATTAACGCACGACATTCAAACATAGATATTAGTTGAACTATTGTGTACAACAGGAGGTGAAAATGCCTGAATCAAATTCTGTTTCTGGCCCCATCAAACCTTGTCAGGATTATTAAGCAGGTTTTAGACTTGAAATGAGTGCAAACGACTCTAAAGAATTTTTAGCTATTTTATCATAGATTGTCACATTTAATGTGGTTTAAAGGTCCATGTTAAATATTTATCAAGCTGTTCTTTTGCAAATGTACAAATTGTTCAGTTCCTAACATTGAAAACAATCCAAATATTTCAGCCTTTCTTGTTTAGTCTATTTTCAAAGAAAAATTTGTGGTCAATTAATCTTCCTATGCATGTAACCACAAAACTATTCAAAGTAGTTTATATAGCTTTGCATTGCAGAGCTTCTTATGAATGATTAGCTTATCTCAGTTCAGTGTGCTGACCTCAAAACTTTAACTCTTAATATGAACTCTAATTGTTTATAACTTTGACTTTTTCTCAGTTTTGTTTTTCTGCTTGGATTTTATTTTATTCATTTATTTTTGGAATAAGCACATTTTCTTTTAAGAGCCATAGACCATTGGTTCCATTTTTATGCTTTTGTCATACTCATTTCACCTTTCATATCAACCATAGCACTCTCTTATGTTACCATTTTGTTTTCTAACCTTGAAACCAATGACTTGGTTTCCAGCACTTCCTATTGTATAAGTACTGAAAAGAGATCTCTGGTTCTTTTCCTTCTTTTGATATATATGGCATTAAGACAACTGAAGGTAACATAGTTACTTAATTGTGCTATAAAAGGCACTTTATGGCCCTGGAAAATACATAATACTGTCGATTTGAAACTTTCTCTTGCTGCATAAATTTGGTAATCTTTTTTGTTGCCCTGTAGTTGTTTTGTTTACCGTATGCACCATTTGTTTAAAGATTCAAGACTAGCTTTACTATATTTTTTGTCAGATAATTAATAAAAAGAAAGCAGTGCTACTTTTAATAAATGCATTGTGATATATACTAAACCAGAAACAACAGTCTGTTAAATATGTATAGTTATCTATTTAAGGATAATTTGATGGGTTTTTTTTGTCTTTTGATACTTAATCATATGTCTTTTAATGTTAGATAATGCATGCATTAAGAGTATACTTTCTCTATCGGTTTATTGTTAGTTTAATTAAAGAAAACCTAGATGCTACATTGTATCTGGTGTTATTGAAATTTATTCTGTTGGTCTTGTTGATCATTAAAGATGATCCTGTCCTCATTAAAACAGGACAGGGGACATTTTTTTCAGTGGTCTTCCATGAATTATCAACTGACCAATGCAGCTTCCTGCTTTCCAAGGACCCGCCCACCGCGGCATCTGATTGGTCTGATCGTTTCTCCGTTACCTTCCAGCCTATTCTCTCCCCAGGGAAGGGAATAAGGTAAGCTCCCTGCTAGCAGAGGGAAAGGAAAGCTTATTACCAGCCACACACTCATGGCGCAGGGAAAGGACTTGTTCCTGTGAGGTCATGCTGTTATATTTTCGCTGTTTCTATCGCTAGGATAGCCGGCTCAGTCGAGGAAAACAAGAAAAGTTATAAGAGCCCAAAGTGAGCGGGAATGTTGTCAGGTAAGTGAAATTTCTCGGCAGCAGCAGGTGCATGTCGGTATCGCCCGTACGTCTCAGTTTCGGTTGTCAACATTTGGCTTTTTGTTTAATAATTCACTTATTAAGGGGATATCTATGTGAATAAATATTATTTACTTTTAACACATTTTTGCAGTTATAGTTATTAAAGTTGTACTGTTGGAAAATCGCGTGTCCTTGAGGTGGATCTACAGTTGCTCTCAGTTGTTTTGTCGAATATGGCAAAACAAATCAATATGTATTTGTCAAAGACTATTATTACTCTTCCTTTACAGTTACAGTTTTTGTTGCCTTTTCTCTCGAAACCTGCTGTGATGACTAGTCGGGCTGCGTTGATTAACTGATTAGAAAACAACAGATAAGAGGCAGGCGAAAACATCTCCACTTTTCGTGATTCATTGTTTTCAAACAACGTGAACCGTAGATAACAATTTAGCCTGATGCAATGGCTGGCGTAAAACACCGGGGACACCTCTAAATACTGTTATAACACTTCTAATTGCTGTACAGTCTGTGTAGAAGAGGAGGCTACTTTACCAGACAGAAAGAAAGACAGAAAAAAACTTCCCTTAAACTGATACCTGTCTCTTGAATTATGCACAAGAGGATCCTTTTTACCAAATGAGTGGGTTATGTTTTATTTAAAGTGGGAACAAAGGGCAGCAGTGCTTTGGCCAGGGTTGCTGAGAGGAAACCAGACACTGGGGTTTTGTGCAGCGGCAGAAATTGATGCACTCATGCTGACGGTGCGTTGGTCAGATGGTGTGTGAAGGAGGAGCACACTGAGCTCTGCTGCTGCTCGGATGTGATGCTCAGCCCGCTGGCTGTGCCTCCCCACATGCTGTGATACCTGGCCTGCACAGAGACCCTTTTTATTGGATCTTGGATGTGAAATGCATGTATGTACAGCGTCTTGCAAACGTATACATACATCTTGAACTTTTGTAGCTTGTTGTGGAGATAGAACAGTAGGTTTCTATATAATTTATTTGGATTTAATGCATAATTAAGAAGTGGGAGGGAAAACTGAAAAGTGTGCAGTGCGTTTGTATTCAACCTCCTTCAGACAATGCTTTAGAGTTTTTGTTAGAGTTAGAACTGCAAGTTTTGCACATCTAGAGGCCGATTGTTTCACAAGATCTTCCTTGCAAAATGGCTCAAAGTGAGCCACACTTGTTGAAGAACTTATTGGTATTGCAGAAGATTCTCAGGTGAACTTTTGTCTGAACTTTACCTGCCATTTCATCTTTGGCAGCCTGCAACAGGTGCGACCTGTTTTTCTCATTTGGCACACATAACATCTTGCATGCGGGTCAAAATGTTTAATTTTGGTTTTAATGTGGACAGGCAACCTCTCTACATGTTTGCTGTGGCTCTTACACAGCCAGCTGCAAACTTCTGGCCTCCTTTGAAACATAACATTTACTTCCAACTGTTCAAAAAAAAGTAAGATTTGTGGAGTACACAACTAATCTTGTTCTTCATGATGCTGTCTGCTCACTGATGTTCTCCAAAATACCTCTGAGGCTTTTTTGAGGGTAAAATCTCCTTATTCTGTGATTAAGCAGATTTTAGCTTTATTAACTAATTCAATTACTTCTGAAGACAGCTTATTGAGCTGGATTCATGTTTCTTTTCAGATTTCTGAGGTATTTTTTTTATACAAGACAATGCATATTCAACAGGATGCCAGCCAATGGTTACCACAGAAGCACCTGTTGATCCAAGTCTATTCCACAGTTAAAACAACCGATACCCCAGTAATGCAAATCCAGTTTGTGGAAGTGTATGCACATGTTTCGTAATGTCCTGTAGCTGGCGGAGTTGATTAATCCAAGCCTAAGTTGATGTTGTTTTTTTTGTGTTTGCTTTAAGATTAGAGAAGAAAGAGGCGGAAACAAAAGGTGGAAGTAAATAGAAGGCGACGGCTATAGTAAAATAACAGAAGTCTTGTAAACGTAGTCAGTGGGGTGAAACCCGACCTCTTTCGTCAGCCTTGTTTTTAACCATCTCTCTTTATCTAAGGGAAAAAAGACAAAAAAAAACAGAAAAAATATTTGTTCTGTGTAGCCATGGTGCTAGCTTTAGGCTGAGAGGAAGGGGGACTGTGTGGTGTGGTTTTCAAGCAGTGGAAAATTACTTTTTGTGCATTTGAGTATGAGGCAGAGACTCGGATGTTTACATTCTTTATGTGACCTTTTACTCAGCCCACCTCTGCAGGGATGGCCTGGTCTGGTAATGAGGGATCAGTGGAGATGTGCTGAAATGTTCCCTGATATTTGTCAGGAGCTCTTTCCACTGACAGCTATGGCCGTTGTGTTACTCTGAGCTGAGTAGGATGTATCAGGAAGGTGTCGTAGGTTTAAATCAGTTAACAGTTCGTTAGTTTTTGTTATTCCAACCCTTATGTTGTTCACACCTTCCTGTAATGGAATCCTCTTCTTTTGTACCTGCCTGAAGTTTTCAGGAAATAAACACGTCTTTAAGGTGATAAGGAAGGAGCACAACTCAAACTGCCTACAGACATTCAGAATAAATGAATCATTGATCATATTAAGTGTAAACCAGTTCAGTGGGATTAAATTCTGCTGTTGTTGTTGCTGGAAACAGGATACACTGAAATGTTAAATTAAGATTTAGTTAGTGCTTATTTGATAACGTTAAAAGTAAAGAGCTCTTGGCTGATCAAAGTCCTCCAGACACATCAGCAGCATGGAACACACGGGAAGTTTTACCTGCTCATTCTGGGAGATTATGTCATGCAGAAGTTACTCGTTTAGAGCTTTGTGATGCCATGGTGATACTGTCACCTAATAAATAAACACAAGAGAGCACGGAGGTTAGTCATCAGCTTTGATAGCCGTTCATCAGCTGATTGTTTGACGATAACGTCCTTGCAAAAGGCTGATAAAAAGATTGATGCTTGTTGTAGAAGTTAATGAATGCATACGTGTCGTTGCTACAATGTAAGGTGACATCACTGTTGTAACTGCTGCAAAGGTCATGTCCAACACTGACAAGAAGAATAAGAGCAGCTTATTTGATTCTGTTGAGAGAGGCCACAGTCCACTGTCGGCTGGCATATTCAGGGTGTAATTTCTCTGCAGGATGAATAAATGATTAAAATACCACGGAAAAGGTTAACCAGCTGAACGAATGGAAACCGTCGTCTTTTTAAGTTTCAAAGGGTTTATTGTTGTGCACTTTGCTCACCCTGTTCTGAGTAGGTTTAAGTTTCCCCTTACTTCCTTCTTCTGCCCATTCACGTCACTAAAATGTGAACTCTCTCTTCTATACAGTCCAGTTTTTGTCTTTTTTTCTACATTTCAGGGTCTGTGAAACCTGAGTTTGTTCAGTCACTCGCCTGTAACTGTGATCTCTTATGAGACCCTCCCTCTTTTGTCAAGCGAGCAGAAAGGCTCCTTAAGCCCATATATAGCACAAGAATGAGGAACATAAAGAAGAAAAATGGCCGCCAGCGGTTATTTTTGGATGATACAAGAATTCCTCAGGATATTGAGTTTGGTTATGTGTCAGTGCTACCTTGGGCCTCTCCTTCCCTGTTGTTTGGCTATTTTAGGCCCCCATTGTGGTTTGGCAGGATCACACAACACAATAGTGCAAGAATGGGTTAAAAACCACACAATTTTTGATCATTTTACCTACTTTAAAATTTATATGATCTATTTGTCAAGATTTACATTTTTATCCATTTGAGGTAGTTTACATTTGTCTTTACTTTGATTTTTTCCATATATTAGAATTTTTGTCCTGTTTTTATTCGTCAAGTTACAATTTATTCAAAATTACTTTACGTACCAATTTCCATTATGTCTTTTATTTCTGTATTTTTTAACACGCAGACAAATGATTGTATGAAAAGTGCTCTATAAGTAATGGCTGATATATTTATGGACATTTTAACAGAAATTGTTGAACATTCAACAGTTATGGACATAGATTATGTTAGTTTTTGATCATGTAATGTGGAGTAAATAAAAACATTACTTCCTGAAAAACATTGCAGTGACTGGCTGACAGGTTGGAGCTTTGACCCCACATTGTTACCACATTACATCAAGGTGCTGATTGACGAGAAGGAGGAAAAAAGCCAGTGTCTTATCAGAATACTGTTTTAGATTTGAATACTCTCGATTCTGATTTTTGCTGCTGCAGCAAGCTGAGATACAAAAAACCATTTTTAAAAGCTCCACTGCAGTCAGAAGAGTGTTTTTTTTATCAGGATAATTTGTGAGAATGGCATACGAGTAAACTTTATTGATTTTCCTTTGATAATTTTAATAAACA
>NW_015112914.1:102442-126546 GCF_001443285.1 Poecilia latipinna
TTGCTGCTGCAGCAAGCTGAGATACAAAAAACCATTTTTAAAAGCTCCACTGCAGTCAGAAGAGTGTTTTTTTTAATCCTAACGGTAGCAAACACAACACATTAGTTTTCATATTGGCACTTTTTACATGCCAGTTTATTAGCTAGGCCAGAGGTTCCCAAACTGTGGGGCGCGCCCCCTAGGGGGGGCGCCGTGTCATTGCAGGGGGGGCGCGGGAAGCCGTCTGGATGAAAAAAAACAAAACAAAACATGAACACTGTATGCACTGGGTTTTTACCTTAGAATGGCCAACTCTCTGTTATTCCTATGGGGGGGGGGGCAGAAAATGTTTAGAAACCACTGGGGGGGGGGGGCAGAAGAAAAAGTTTGGGAACCACTGAGCTAGGCAATGTCTTCTTTTCTTTCGTCTGTTTTTTTGCCACACCTGTTTTCAAGATGGTGAATCAGCAGGAAATTGTATCAATTATGACTATTCTTCATAATTGTTCAAAACCAGGAGAAGAACAAGACAGGTATAAATAAGATTCCTGTGGTTTCAAAGCCATAATTTGAATTTTTTTTTAAAATGACATATGAACAACAGTTCTGAAAACTGTTGTTAATGGCAGGTATTTATTATTTTAGTTATAATGCAGAGACTCAAGTAAAAATGTAACATATCTACAAAGTTTTATAGTAATTTCAATTTCTTATTAAACAGACAAAAAATATATCGATTTTTTTTTTAGGTTAACACAAATAGTCTGCTGCTTATCAGACTTGCTTAGCATGCATATAGCTTTAAGACAGTGCTACATTAATAAGAGTGATGGGTAATGCTCCTTTATTCACACCCAGCTCTCCAGTCGTTTTGAAACCATAACTGGTTTTTTCCCTTCATCTAACTTTTCTTTTAATCACATTGTTTCCTGTATTGAATGCACTTCATGGAAAAAGACCAGCAGTATATGGAGTTCAGCATTGTTTGCACACTGATGCTTCATGCCAGCAGGGTCTGTTAAAGGTTCCTCTCAGGTTTCACAGATGAAAAGACGCATGTGAGGAGTTATCACTGAAACCTGAACCAGCAGCAGACTCATTAAGTTATGTCGGTAATAAAAAGCATTTACAGCTGTTTGACTTGGCTGGACGTACCAGCTGCAGGTCTAAATGTGCAAGTAGAACCTGAGCAGTGACTCAGTTAAATTAGAGCTTTGGTTGCTTATTTTGTTATGTTGTAATGCCACACTAAATATAGTAAGCATTTTTGTTGTTTTTCAACCAAAGTTCATGTGACAATTCTGGCTTCAGCCCTTGAAAATTCTTATAGTATTTTTTTTTTTTGTAACTGTAAAGAAATTAACTAAATAAAGAATACTACTGAGTAGAATACAAAGCAAAAAGTCAGTTTATATACAAGAAAGCAAAAGTTTTGTTCTTCCCAAGTTGCAAAGTCCAGGATTTGCTTTCTTGTGATGTTTAATCTTTTGATTAATTGTATTAGACCTCCTCTTCACCAACATTACCTTTTCTCCTCCTCCTCCTCTTCCTCTTCCTCCTCCACCTTCGTCTCTCCACAGAGGTGGGAAACATTCATTGGCAGCAGTAAAATGACTCCATTGTGATCTGGTCTCCCAAAATTAACCACGGTGGCAGATGAGGTGCTGCACAATGAAGATTAGAAATCACTTGACTCCTGAATGTGATTATCGGTGCTATTAGGTTGCTGTATTAGTTTCAACAGCAAGACTGTTAAGACTGAGCACCAGGTAATTTAGGTGTCATTTCATCAGACCCAATAGATTTGTAACAAAAGGTGTGGGTGGATTTAGCAATTATTGGCCCATTAGACACACATTTGTTCTTTCTCTCCAATGTCTGTTTTATAAGATGATCTAGATAGAGGTGGGTTGAATAGGAAAAAGTCCATGCTGCAAAATATGAAAGAATGCAAGTATTCTGAATAAAACAACATATTTCTTTGATATGTTTACTTTAAACTTTGTGCAGAATAAAGAATAAACTTTTGAGCCAGATCAGAGAACACTATCTGGAACTACCGTGACTTTTGTTTTCCTAAATAATAAAATCATTTCTGCCTTTGTGCTAAGAATGTTAATGATTCCCTTCACTGAAGGGGTTGAAGAAAGTAGGCCATAGGATAAAGGTTATTTTTTTAGTTCATCGTCAGTATGTGAGTATTAAAGTCCATTATCATACCCGCTGAGAGCTAAAATCTCTGCAGTGTTTTTGCTGAAGCTAAATAATTCATAATTTAGATGTGACACATAGGGTGAAAGCTAGCACATACCTTACATGACTGAAAATGGAAAACACTTAAGTATGAGGTAATCCTTGGGTTGTACTCTATAATTAATTTCAGATTCTGATGCTAACCTTAAGGTAAAATATACCCACTTAAGGGAGGATTTTCTAAATCTTTTCACACAAACCTAAACACTCAGGCTTTAGAAAAATAGTGAAATGAGATACATAGAGATTTTATCAGGCCACATTTTATTTTAATTGGTCTGCATTTTTCTCATCTCATATTGCACTTTAACGAGTAAAAGACCATATGTGACTCCTTTAACAGCTGCTGCGTTTCTTAAAAAATGCAATCCGCAATCATGTACAACATAGCGACTAGGATAAACTCTACTTAGACAGCTGTCAGTGTTTACTTTGATTGCTGTGACGTTTCACAATGTTTTAGAAACTGCAGAAGCAGATGTGCTGCAACATCTTTTTACGCACTGGAGAAACTTTAAGAAAACACTCGATACATTGTCTGCATCTGACTGGAGGTAACTGATCCTCCTCAGAGGAATGAGTGGGAGGCGGTGGAGATAAGGAGGAAATGGGCTCAGAAAAGTCAGATGATTGGATTTGGAAGAATGATAGGTGGACAGCAGTTTATTTGCTGTAGATCTACTCTGGAAGTAATTTCTTACTTCTAACAATTTCTATTTTTTCATGATCTATCAATCCTTCAGTCATATTCTTAGAGCACTAGAAATTGTCACCACAAATTCATTTGGATCTTTTGTATTTCTTCCATAAATGGGTTTAAAAAGAACATAAGGTTCCAGAAATTTGAGTCTGAAAAGTATCGAGTCTTGATTTGAAAAATGTATAGGAATCCTGACAAGTTGATCTGAATTAATACAAAACTAAAGGGGACATTAGCTTATTTGTAGCTCATATTTTGAAATGTTCAAACTTCCTGGGAACATCTCAGAAGCTAAGCAATCTCTGATCCAATCAGACACGCCTGTTCTCCAGTCTGCTGCTGACTTCTCGGTCAGCCATGTCAGTGGGGTGTGGGAAATGTGAGTGCTCATTGTTAGCTCTTACACTATCTCTGTGTCTGCCTGGTGGATTGGTTTGCAATTCAAATCTCCCATCCAACACTGAGCAAACATTTCCTTGTTGTCCTGAAGGTGCAACCCTAAAGGGCAGCCCATTGTATATATATGGGCTCTCCACTTCCTGCTTCCTAAAGTATCATGGCTGGTGTAAGAAGGCATATTACAGAAATGTCTGATACTTATATCACACCATGTCATATAAACTGTGATTTTTCAGAGCTTATGTTCTTTTTATTTTTTGGTATTTCTCCTATTTGGGCTTTTGTCTGCAGAATACTTGGTTTTGGTTTTGCCAAGTATATCTGCATTTACAGACAATAAGTGTGTGCTGTGTTTATAGTAAAGATGTTGGGATCTGGAGTCAACAACAATCCTTTTTTTTTAACCATAATTGCCCGATGTTAGACCGGTTGAGCCGTGCGAGGAATGTGATTGGACCCCACTTCTACATCTTGTTTTGTTCTGCAAAGAACCAAACAACTCCCCCCGGGGATCCAACAATTACAAGAGGGGAAAAACACCTACTTTCAATAATGTAGAGTGTCCAAGGGGAATTGGATTGAGTGTTGATGTTGAGATTTTAAGATTGTTTCTCTGGATATAAAAAGAGTAAGGTTTCATGTTGGTGTTCTGATTAACTCAAACCTAACAGTGAAATTGTTTTCCTGAAGGGTTTTTAATTAAGGGCAGTGGCTTACAGTTGCAAGTCATGCGCTCATAATTGGTGCTTAGGCATCTGCAAAAATCGCCTGTGGCAAGTCGTTAGGTTGGCACCTCTTCCCTTGCATATTCTTTTCGCTTTGGGATTAAATATGTAATGTCATTATATAAGAGGTATTGACTCTAAATCTTTGTGATATAACAACTTCAAGATGGGCTTATTTTTCCAGTCTGGTTGTGGGAGGAGAACTATTTGATGACAAAACAAAACTGAACTATGTTCAAATATGTCTGGGGAAAAGGTGGTTTAGACCAACAGCACTCTCAGGTAGCATTAGAGCTCAGCGGGAATTATTCACTGATATTTAATGCTGTGACTTCATACAGCTGGGTTTGTGCTGCATGCAAATTTTTGTTACATTTGGAAGAGTCCCACTCTTTGTTCTTTCATCAGTTATCAATGTAGACTAACAGCAGGTGAGTGGTGAGAACATTGCACAGGTGTCTGTATGAGAACAGTGGTGTACACTGCAAAGGTTATTATAGTTAACTACAACTAATGAAAACTGATAGTGAGAAAATATTTTCGTTAACTGAAATAAATAAAAACAGTAATTAATGGGGAAAACCATAACTAACTGAAACTATATTTTGCCTTTATAAAACCAAATAAAACATGCACATTTATGAATATAATTAGCCTTTCAAACTGATGTGAATTTTTTTTTTTCTCCCATCAAGGAGTTTATGTCAGTCGGCAAATTACAGCACTCCATAATTCTCCTGGCTGCGCGTGCGTTGGTCTGCAAAATGGCAAAAGTTGAGAGAAAACGCCACAGTCAGTTATTGTTCAACAATAGTTGAATAAATTTTTTGAAAATGGTATCATTACTCAATTGATGCATACATAGTCACAATGCTACGCTTTGACCTTTTTGAATTCTACACCTAAAAATTACTCAAAGTATGAAAAAAAACTAAAACCACTTCTATAACTTATAAAAACTAAACTCAAATCTGAACAATATTTAACTAATAAGTAATAAAAACTAGCAAACACGACTTAAAATTACAAAGAAAATGTTTCAATGAAATAAAACTAAACTAAACTCCAAAACTATTAAAACCTCGGTATCCTATTCTGTGCTTTATTAAGATTTTCTGTGGTAAATCATCATGTTGTAAGATGAACATGTCAGGCAGCTCTTGAAATAGAAAGAACCACTTTAACAAATCCAGAAAAACATGGCTGTCCACCAAAAGTGGCAGAGCTTTAAGAAAAGCAGACAAGAGACAGAAAGTAACTCTGGAGGAGCTGCAGAGATCCACGTGTTACAGGGGACATGGCCAACATTCAGAAGAAGTTACTTTATTTAGAAAAAACAAACAAAAAACAATCTTTTGCTTACATGCAAAACACTTAAGCATACAGTCAAAGCTACAAGATAATGATTTAGATCAGAGAATAGACAGGAGCTGGATACACATGCTGGGCACACTTTTCTACAAAATCCCAACAAAATACACGAGTTTATGGCTTTATTGTAACAAATTATGAATTACATCAGGGTTTATGAAAAACCATTGTAGGGCACTGTATGTGAGAACACGTTGTCCGACTGAGTGGGGCCATTGTGTAACTGCTAACAGCCCAAAGCTCGGCTGTGTTAGGTAAACAGCAAACACAAGTATGCGAGTGGGGGGGGGTTAATCTTTGAATAATATTTGCATATTTGGTTTTTACCAGTCAAATGGAGGCCTGTGTCCTGATTATGAAAACCTGTTTGCGTTGCCTGCCTTACCTGCTCCACCTGCTTATCCAGCACATTCTTTTTAATGTGCTTCTGCCAAGCCCCCAAACTTTCAGAGATAACACACTAGTCACCATGTTGCCATAAAGTGTTATGTTTGGCCTGCTGATAGATTTTGTTACTCTGTTTGCTTAGCCAGCATAGATAGCACATTGTTTGGCTTTATAGTGCTTATTGTGTCAGATTTTGAAATTGTCTAACAAGCTTATCACAGTTTTTGTCATGGACAATTGTGGAAATGAAACATAAAAGTTTTGTAATGGACATACTTTTTTGGGAAACGAGGTGTTTTCCACTGGGGGACCATGTGGTTCAGTGGTAGAAACTGAGCACCATTTAAAGAGCCCCTGGTTCTCAATGCCATTGTCCCAGTTTGATTCCCAGTTCAGTCCATTTACTGCATGTCCTAAATATTTAAGACATTGTCTGCATATTTTTAGTAACTTTTTTCGAAGCTGCTGATAATCAGGCAATAACTCAGGCCAGAAAATGGGCGTTTTTGTGTTTTTGGTATAAGATAAATAAACATATAATTTTATTCTGATCTTTATCTTCGGTCTCAAATTACTATCACAGATGTTTTTTTTTTATATGTTTTTTTATATTTTTTCTTAATTTTAAATAGAAAATGAATAGATATTTGTACTGTAACTGAAAAGTATTACATATAGATTGTTACAGTTGGGAATAACAAAAACCACAAGAGATGAACGTCCATCACCCTTTGATTGTGGAAGGATAAGCTAGTACAGATTACTGATGACAACCGTTGTATGTTATTTTAATTTTGATACATAGATGCAGAAATCTAAAGTAAATACCCAACAAAATAATGGATTAGTATTCAGGCACATATTGCGTAGAGTAATAAACCAATTTGACACTGTGCTTTTAGAGTAAAACTGTTAAAAGAAGCTATTAGCCACCACAGTCAGTATTACAGTTATATGACAGATTCCATGTTTTTGATGGTTGGAAATGTTCCTGATTTAATTTTTCATGTCAGCTCAGAAAAACTGTGGTAGTTTTCGTTCAGCCAACTTGTCAGCAGTGTGCAGCAACTGGTTGGGGAGCCCATTGCTGCGTTACTCTATGCTCTGTTCAGCCAGAGAAAACTCCGCTTACACATTTGTTGAGTAGCTGAGCTTCACACACTCGATGAGGCCAAACAGTTACCAGTGTAACTGATGTCCTCCCTTCTTAGAACGCCTGTATGAGGAGGGTTAGCACAAACCTGCTAACCCTCCAGTAAAAATAATTTTAGAATCAGATCAGGGATTTAGTTTCATGTCCTGATTCATAAACACTTTATATGAGGGGGTGTGTATAAGGCTGACATGAAACTGTCATAAACATGACATAACACCTATCAGGAACATGGTGGAGTCTTCATGAATGTTTATGACTGTTGTCATGAAGTGTAATTTGGTAAATAATGACACTTTAAGTGCAAAGTTGCTTTAAAACTGTTATGTTCTGTGTTTTGTGTAGTTATTTTTGAGGTTTTCTGTGTTTAGTCCTGTTCCTGTCCTGTTTGCTTCCCAGGTGTGTCTAGTTACCTGTTTACCCTCGCTGTGTATTTAAGCCCACCTGTTGTCTTTGTCTCTTGTCGGGTCCTCGTCTACTGTCGTCGTATGTCAGTTGTTGTGTGTCGGCTCTCCAGTTTATCTGAGAAGTCCTGGTCTGCTTAACTCTCATTTTCAGTCTTCAGTGTGTCAGTTGCTACCAGTAATTAGCTGTGTGCTATACTCTCTGCCGTGCCGCCTGTATTGGACTGTTTGAGCTCTCTTTATTAAATCATCTTCATCATCATCACCAGCGTTAATCCTCATCACCTCTCAAACCACCAAATCTTGACAAAAACTTGCATTAAAAGTGTTATTATCTGTTTATTACTTACATTTCCAGTTGGATTAATTTGTGTTTGAATCATGTTTTAAATCAGTTGGAACTTTTCTGAAAAGCTTTGCATGGATCCTGCAGAGTCACAGAGTCACTTCTGTCGTAGAGGGAGCACAGGGGCCTCTGTGGTGAGTTTCTTTGTGTCTGTGGTCAGCTGGTCTGAGGGCAGTTCATTGTGCAGCAGGACAGAGATGGCTGCTGGAGCCTGAGCTGCAGCTCTCTGACAGGCAGAATCCTCAGTAGACGTCTCAGTTGATTAGCTTTCAAACTTTAAACAGGAAAATTAATTCATTAACCAGACAAGTTTAAAGTGTAAAAAATGGCTTTCATATATTTAGTATGTTCTAACCTCATCACCTTTTATTTCTTAAGTTTTAATGGTAAAGATTATAGTTTTAACATCAGATGTCTGAATGAAATAATGTTTTTAATGTAATTTAGATGTATTTTTGATACAACTATTCACTCAAAAAGAATTTATATGTCTAAAAATGATTAGACTCAAAAAAATGAAAATAAATGAAACTTCACCCCAAATGTAGAAGGATAAAGTTAGCATATCAACCTCCCTGTTTATTCCTCAGACAAAATGTGTATCCAGCTGATTGGTCAAGGCTAACTAAAGAAAGCACTTGAAACTCTGAATCACAGGGTTTCTAAACTTTTTTCTCAATGATGGAGACTTGCCCGTTTTTAAACAGGAAGTGGGTCAGTTGTTATTATGCCTGCTGTCTCCTGGGCTTCCCTCTGGGGCAGGCTTCTCTTTGCTCTCACTCTTGTTTGTCCAATATATTTTCCATATACATGCACCAACCAGGCTTTTCATGATTTCCAAATCAGTGTCTTATGTATTTTAAATTGAAAAAAGAGCCTCAAGGACATGCTATTTGGCATTTAAATGGTGGAAAAAAAGAGAACTTCTTAGCTTTGATGTGTTGGACTTGTTGGGAAACCCCTCAGTTTTTTCAGTTGACTGCTAACTGAGGCTAATTCTGGTTTCTGGCCATTAAATGACATTTCTAATTTGTTGTGCTTATTCATTTAATTCTGTACATTATGATGTAATTTGTTGTCATGATTTTGAAACATGAGCCAAATGTAATAAATGTCACCTTTTAATTAGTATTAGATTTATTTTTTTTAACTCCAAAAGGCGTGCACGTTTACATCTAATGCCCTTCTACACACAAATAAAACCCGGCGTCCTGCAGCTGGGAGCTATTTCAGTACTGAGGAATTTCTGCAGTATCCAGTTAAACTCGCTGTGGTCGGATCAGGTTGCAAACCCCTGGGGGTCCTTAATACAAAAGTAATTGTGTTCGCAGAGGCCGGATGAATGTAATAAGTTTATCATTCACCGAGTTTTGTGCTCATTTCTCAGCAAGGGATAATGTAGTTCCTGGTTAATGGTTGACCAAAGATGATACAGAAAAATGCTATTTATACACTTTTGATTACCCTGTTGTATCGTGATTATGTTGTTATGTAACCATGCTGATGGCACTTTGCATAGCTGCAAAGACAGAAAAAAAACATATTGTCACAGTTAAAAGTTCATGCATTCTGTGAAGTTTTGTAAATATCGCTTTGTCCAGCAACCTGCAGCGACTAAATAAAGTAGAGCAAAGGTCTCTGTTGCTATTTGGGCCAGATCAGGCCAGGAATGCAGAGCTTATTAGACTGTGACAGCTTGTCTTGGTCAGCTAGAGATTTTAGACACTGATGTGAGCACTGCCCAGCAACTGGCAGCCATGGTTTCTCTCTGAAGCATACATGATGCAGACATAATTAAATAATTTTTTTCTGTGTTGACAATGACTTTGGAGGGAAAATTGCTGCAGGTGTTGGTGCCTTTCCCTTTCCACACTGCCGGAGCAACTTCCTGCTTTGCTTAACCGGCTTCCTCTGTTTCTGTTGGATTAGGAAAAGGAATTACGTCTTTAAGGGCTTATTGGAAACTTGATGTCAGAAGTAATGTCATAGTTGGACATTTTGAAATTTAAACTGGCTGTTCTAACAGTTTTTTAGTAGGTAAAAGTTTGTGTGAGATCAGCCTCTTATCTGCCAGCAGTCATATAAAGTTCTTTGAATTTCTTCTTTGTTGCTCTTCCTGCTATGATTGTCATCTCCAGAAACTCATGAGTCATGATGACATGATGAGGAGTGTGAGTTTAGATTTACTCTTGTTTCTTTACTTTGTTTCCTCTGCTACGCCTGGCTCCTATTTTCCTTCATGTTTTGCAATTAAGGATCTCCTTTCAGTAGATCTGAAAGGAACTCCAATCCACCCAACTGATGAAATGTATCAGTGAAAAAGAGGTAAAAGTTTCCAACAGCAAATATGACTTTTTCTTTATTCCTGTCGCCTGTCATTCAGAAATCTGATGGGGTGAGGATAATGTTAATGCTTAAAATAAAAATGTCATTCTGTCTATTATGTTGTTCCTCCTTCCTTACGCCAACTTTGTCTTTTTATCTTTTTTCATGGATTCATTTAGGTAAATTACTCTTCTAACTGGAAACATTTCTTTGCATTATGTAGCGCTAATGACATTAAAACATAGCTGGAGATTTTAAAATGTAAATATTTCATACAGAGGAACTCTGTTTCACAAAACCCCATCTAGTTGCTGCTAGTATTAATTTATTCAACTACATACAGTTTAAAGATTCCCTCCTACTTTTATTTTTTTGTGACAGTATTTTTTGTACCTTTTAAAAAACCATTTGGTGGTAAAGAAGTGTGGTTTACACTGAGAGAGAAGAATACCATAGAGCATGAATTAATACTGCTAAAAGTTTGCATCTCATATCTGTGGTTTAAATGTAACATTATAGCTGACCTATGATGCATCATATTTATTGCCTTGGGAAACAGAAAGTCGTAGATTACTATTTAACAATTCTCCTTAATTCATTTCCAGTTCATTCCTATTCCTTAAAGCATAAATATAAAAAAAAGATTCAGTTATTTTATTGAAATTGTTTGGGTATGTCTGATAGGTTTTGTTTTTATAAATATTGTTAAAATCTCATCTCATTTTCACGAACCGTGTCTCATTCAGTCTTGCATCATGAGCTGAATGTGTTATCTTTAATCTTTAAGTTTCTCTCTCCTCCAGGCACCATGATGCATCACTTATCTCGGTGATGTAGTTTCTGCTCTTCTCGTCTCTTCCAAACACATTCAGCTTTCATAAATAAGCATTATGCTGGAGCGGGCCAGAGCCACAAGCAGGACGTGAATGCAGCTGGTTGTTGACACTGTCCTAACAGTAACAAAACCTCTGCATAGCTGAGTACCAGCTTCAACAGCAAGCAATAGGGAAGGCAACAAGGGTCTTTGTTGAACACTAAACGGACACAGGAGTTCAGAAAGCTCATATTGTTATCGAGAGTGGGTTTGAAGCACATTACAGACTGAACAGTGTCCTGTTTGAAGGCAGTGGTTTATGGGATGGTTTAGCTCTGAGTGTAAGTAATTCATGACATTTAAAAGACTAACTAGTGTTTGTTTCAAATGTGTCTCGAGTCAGAAGGAGGCCAGGAATATTGGCATCATTGTATTATTAATTTAAAGGTTCTTTTTAAGTGCAACAAGTGCCTTTAAATATTATACATTAGGGATGTAATGAGCACAATATTTCTTGTCAAATTGAAATTTGTCTTGGGAAGAGCTGTATATTTTATGTCAGTCTTACTTTATTAAATGAACTAAATTGAAATTAGAGAATGTTAAGGTGAGTGGTTTTTGCTTGACACTATGTTGTATGTCGACACTTTTATTTTGAAGTATGACAAAAGGCAGCTCTTGAGTTTAGCTGATTAGTTAGCGTTGATCATCCTTATTTTAAGTTCTAAAATACTGGTCAAACCCAAAGTAGATAAATATATCCTTAACAGATCTAAAACACTTGACTGTAGTAGGCAATATTTGAAACTTTGCCAAAGAAACTGGAAGATAGAAAATATTTCTATTTTCAGAGTTTTTTATTTTCTGTCCAATAAGGGTGACGAGCCAATAAATTTGGCCTGTCAATTAAATTTGTCTTTCTACACATGGATGATAAACAATAGTTATCCCACTGTTGCCGACTCATCTTATTTTGTGACTTTTCATACAAAGTAATCGGTATTGGCACTTCAAGCTTTTTAAAGACAAATGGTCTGCCATAAGACTGCAATTTGTGCACCCTTGCTGTATAGTTCTCTAAAAGATCAATTAATTCATTCACATTCATGCATGCATTTAAAGCATGTCTGCTTTTATGTGTTTGTTTTCAACTACTGCAATTTGAGAAGTTAAGCCTGGAAAAGCACAGAATCTTAACGTAAAACGTGCATATAACTGAATTCTTCTCTTTTGTTTGAGGGGTGGGGAGGATTTGAACAACTTTACAATTAAATAGGTGCAAAACTGGAATGAATTATTAGAATCTGATTAGGGTTTTTAAAAGACAGATTTAGATCTTTCAAATATTTACTGTATTTATGTAACTCAATATTGTTTTCCATTAAATGTTGCTGAAATCTCCCCCCTCTCATTCCTGTTAACCCATTGCATTTACAAATATTTAGTTTAGATTATTAGGATATGTAAAAGTTCAGCAGTTTTTAGAAACTTTCGAGACACTAACATGAATTGTACAGGAAAACCTTGAGGAACAGAATAAATGAGGATCATTTTGAGGAACAGCTAGTTTTATGACTTTTTTCCCTATGTGGGGTGGAGACTGGAAGGTCACCCATACACCCACTCGCCGTTATCCCCCTCCTCCCTTCCTCAGTCTTCCCTCCTGCCTTGGCTAGTCTCCATGCGCCAGGCTCAGGGCCTTGGGAATGAATGGTGCCCCGGCTCTGCTCCGTCTTTGAAGCCAGCCAGGAATGCGAGGCCTCTCTTTTTTTTCACCCCTTTCTCTCTCTCTCTGTTGTTCGGGCAGCCGGCAGCACTAGCAGCTATCGGCAGCAGTGAAATATTCCCTCTGCTGCGCTCATTGTGCGTCTGAGAGCTGGACGTCATCGGCTGGCCAATCAGTGGCTCCCACTAGGCAGCCTCAGGTCTCTGTGGGGGGAGAAGGGACCCACTTAGAAGTCTTCCCTCTCACACTTGCCTCTCCTGGTAACTTGCTCCGGTCGTACTTTGGAAGAAGGCGGAAATAATTTGGTTCATCTGCATGCAGGAACCAACAAAAGAAATCTTTCCTTTTCAGACGGTAATGAGGGAAGTCAGTGACTTAACCTTAAAGTTTTGGTGAGTTTTTGTTTCTTGTTTCCATCTTTAACTGCAGCCTGTTGTACACAAACTTTTTATGAAGTTCATTTTGCAAACTGTTGAAATCGAAGCAGCTCCCAGTATGTTTAGCAGTTTGCGTCTGTCTGTCCGGTCTCCCGACTTATCTCTGCTCTCTGGCTGTCATTGTTCACTTCTCCTGTCTCTTGTTGTGGTTTGCGTGTGAGAGTATTTGTCTGGGCCGGTCACCCTTTGCCTCACCCTCCCTCCCCCACTTTGCTCCCCTCTGTACATTTTTTTCAGTGCCTGTCCCCTCCATCACTTCCACTTGAGCGCTCCTCTGTTTGGTCGCCTCTCTCTGTTCTCAGAGAGGAGAGAGAGAGGCTGGAAACACTCAGAGACACCGCAGATCAGAAGCCTCTTCATAAATTCTTCCAGTTCCCTTTAACACTTTTCTTGGAAGTCTCTCATTATGTGAGTTTTGTGTGTAAGCAAATTGACCACCTTGCATCATGTTTAGTGCAGGTTTGCAGCCTCCACAGAGTTGGCAGATCTTGAAGGAAATACTGATGTTGATATGCATAGCAAGAGTTTTCAGTCAGCAGTTCAGTTAAAGCATAACAGGGAAAACATTTATTTATCATAAACCAGAAAACAAACTAATTCAACTTATTCAGGATGTGAACAAGATGTCTTGTTCCTATCACTAATATAATAATAATATTGATTCTGCTAAGTCACTGTTTGATAACTAGTTGGTGTCTCTTTGTTTTACCAGCAACATTTACTTTTGTACATGCTTGATAAGCATCAAGCTTCAAACGTTTAAACAGCAAGTCATGGGAAGGCATTTGGGTCATGAGAGAGTCCTGTTATTAGAGTCTTAAACCCATCATTAGCTTGCTGGAGCTCATCTCAGTACCAACAATGAGTTCTTTGGATATCTGGTAATGACAGAAGATTTCCATGTGGTGCAATATTGCTTAAGTACTGGCAGCGTTTTAACTAAATTGTGTTTTTATTTGTAAAAATATAAACTTAGCATAGATTTTATACACAAAAAAGTAGTGTTGCCTTTTGTTGCTTTTTTTTCCAGATTAAATGATTAAATTAGACAACTTTGGGTTTTAGTTTGTAAAATTAAAAAATGAATTTTGTACCACTGATGCAATACTTTACATCAGTAAAAATATTGCATCAGTTGAATCCCAACTGTTGCATGGTTTTACACTTTGAGTAACTATGACTAATTCCACATTCTCTTTTGTTTTTGCGGTCTGTTGAAATATGAACCACAAAATATTGTTTGTACCTATACTTTTTAAATTGACTCCTTAAGAAAAAAACTTTGTAAAGTTTTGATATGAAGTTTTTTATTGAAATTGTGTTAGGGCTCCATGTAAATCAGAGAAAAGCTGTTTGTGTGAGGGTTCACTAATAAGCATCATGTGCTCAGATATATTAACATTGTATTTGTAATTATTGTCGCAAATATAGATAAATATAGACATAGAAGTTTTAAAAAGCAACAATGTAGTATTTCTTAAAAAATGAGTAATTTCAGAAGTGTTTTTCATGCCACTTTGCTGTATTATATCTGTCATCTGACTAATCCCCAGATATTTCATGTGGGATTCCTGACATTTTTTCATGTTTATTCTGCAGTGTGCTCAACCAGCCTCAGAGCCCTTAATGAGAATGAGAGGCTTTAATGATGCTAAATAGCACATGCCTCCTTTAGCAGGTGGTTAAACCTTTCTGATCCTCAGATCTACATTGGAGACTCAAATATAAAATGCATATGTTTGGAAAAACTCTCAAAAATCTCTTTTAATGTAATTGAAAACATTTTAATGTAGACCAGTGGTTTAACAAAGAACAGAAACAACAGTAAAGTGTGACAACCATAACTAGCTCATGTGTTGTAATCTGATTCAACGCAAACATTTATATTAGTCAATTTTCCTCTTGCAGTTTGAGAACCCATATTTTGCCAAACTATCCCACCCTTGATCTGTGGTTTTTAAACCATATGTATGCCTGAACTGCTTTCTGAGTGAAGATATTAGACTAACAGCATGTTTTGTGTTTATGTTCTCTCCACCAGAAGCTGACTTTTTCAAGAGGCTTTAACTTAACAGAGTGAGGAACATGACCTAATTTGAAATTAATAAGACAACTGGGTGCAGTCACGTTAGTGGTAGCTCCCCAAGTTCCCCCCTCCATCCACAAGACGGACAGATGCATCACTGTACATTCTTATACGTATGACTTACACGCCCTGCCTTTCCCTTCCTGCCTTTTACCCCAACCCTTCATGGATTCTTACAGCTTGCACTTTGAGAGAATGAGCAACGTGGACCTGCATCCTCTTAGCCTGTCTGTAAGCCGGCTTTCGCCAGCCAAGTCCAACAGCAGTATTGCTGACCATCTAAGCCACCACCAGCACGGCAAAGGAGATTCTGCATACAGCTCCTTCTCTGGTGGGTCCACTGCCCCAGACTACCCATCTCCCTTCCTCCCTGATGACCTGCAGTCCAGCTCCTTCAGCCACTATGCTGACCTTAAATATGTAAAGTCTATCTACCATCCAACCCAGATTCTGCAGTCTGACTCGAAGACCATGGATCAGCTCTACCGCTCTGTCGAAGCCATCTCACAGCAGTATCACAAAAACTCTGATTTGAACTACCATAGCCTCAATGGCAGCGAGAGTTTGCACAACAACGCACACCCTAAAAAAGAGGTGCAGTCGAGGACTCCGTCCCAAAGTGGTCAGGCCCCACCGGTACCAGTACGCCTTGATAGTTTTATAGCCACTAAAAACTTGGAGAACAGCAGGGCTCACCTCCATGGTACTGAATTTAAACCCCTGCCCCAACAACCTCAACAACAGATTCGACTCCATGGCCGACCACATTCTCAGAATCTAAATTCCCCAAGGTCAGAGACGGCAATCCTAGATAAGAGCAGCTCAAACCTGAGTTCTGAGCCATTGTACTCTGTTTGGAGAGGCTCTCATGAGATGCAGCAGATCCAGCATCCACCAAGCTACAGGCTGCACCTCCAACTTCACAACCAGACCAGGGTGAACCCAGAAAACCCTTCCATTGTGGACAGCAATGCTGCTGCTGAGCTCCACAGCCAATCACCACCTCACGGTAGAAACCAGCCTGAACATCTGACACCCAAACAGACTTCTAGCATGGTTGGCTGTAATGGAGACCATAAGATTAAATCTGGTGGTCCTTTTCGAAGCGAGCACAAAAGGGCACACTCAGCTCAGGAAGTGCGTGGTTCTTCAGAACTGCAGCGAGCCGACAGTCCCTGGAACGGCAGCCAGAGTTGCCTAAGCAGCAGCATTCAACACAAGGGTCAGTTCTACTTTGTCACAGGGGTGTACAAACCATCCGAACCTGGTGTGAGGACACATTCTGCAACCATATGTGGTACAGAAGCTGCAAGGGAGGTCTCGACTGCGTTAGAAACCCACCATCAACGAGACAAACCACGATCCCACAGCACTATGGATAACTTTTTCACACCTTTCCATGAGAGTTCGCATACGTCCATGATTCCAGAAGACGAGGAGGTTTTCACTTCTGTGGATCAGGGAATGGTCCAGATGTCCAAGAGCGTGGACCAGGAGAACTACACCCCACCCCACATTTTAAATGTCTTGGACGAAAGTCGCGAGGTTGGCCGCCACACAGCAAGCAACCCAATATTCTACTGCGGACCTGACGGAAAGAGCCCACCGCAGTCAGCCACTCATAAAAATGACGTCAATTTGGTGATGGGCAACAAGTCGCCGAGCCACAACAGAAGAGAAGATCATACCAACAGAGGGAAGTGGCAGCCTTTGGAAGACATTGCTAGTGAGAGGATAAACAAAGAGACAACACCACTGCTGTATCACCTCACTGGAGCCAGTCGAACAGCAATGCAGCCCAATCCAGATCCTGGATTCAGTGGAAGGAAGGATGGTGTCCTTAATAAATCCGTCCAGGAAGAGGTGGCAGTAAATAATAATGAGACACCTGCACAAGGTGACACTAGCCGGAACCACAGAGGAAATGTTCTGTCTGCTGCTTGCGGCACCCTGGATGACTCTTTTAAAAAGTACTACAAAGAGAAACTTAAGGACGCCCAGTGCAAAGTCTTGAGTAAGACGTCATTTAAGAGGCGAGACCTGCAGCTGCCTTGGCCAAATTGTTTGACGCAAAACTCTGAGTGCAGGCCTGCAGTGATTCACTCATTTTCCTCATCACAGGACTCTGAGATATCAACAGACACACTCACCCCATCTTTGACATCCGAGGACACAGAGAAAGGCAGCATAGCAGAGGTTGGGGACATTCAGAAGGAAATTGAAAAATCGTTTGAAATGAAAAATGCGCGGATGGCAAAAGTGGCTCAGCCTCAAGTGGCGCGTATCGGAGGCAGAAAACGACTGACCCCCGAGCAGAAGAAGATGTGCTTCTCCGAGCCAGAGAAGCTCAACGAGCTCGGCAGCACGCCCAAACACTCGGTTTGCCGCTCGTTTGGGAATGAAAGTGAAGGATTGTTTGCAGCTGAGTTTGAAGGAGAGGAGGCGACGCAGCAAGCGGAGCAGGGACTGGTCGCAGCACGGAGGGAGATGTTTGAGTCAAGAGGTCGAGCTCTGTCTGTCTCAAGCGTGACAAAGACGAACCTAAAGCATGTTCAGCATCAGGCCCTCGTGGAATACATGGAGCGAAAGACGGGCCAGAAAGTGGCCGAGCCACAGCACCCAGCATCTCATTTACCAACTCCATCCAGACAAAGACATTCTCTCGGTGAGAAACCATTTGACTGGAATCCTCGCCCACAATCGTGGAATCATGAGAAACACACGAAGAAGAAACACCATAGACCCCACTCTGCTGGGCGTATTCTTGATTCACCCAGTAGCTCCATCAGGTACTAAAGAATCACACATTAGGAGAGCCTGACTGTTTCTACCTTGACACTCAGATAAATTGAAGATTGTGTTTTAATTTCCCAAAACAGATATGCCCAGTTCTTTTCTGCCCAGTCCTGCTCAGGCCACTATCCTGGCCACCAAAACTCTTCCAGAGCGAGGGAGAGTCACGGTCCACCTCAGGGAAAATCTGCATCTGCAGACAGTCTGTTGGACCAGCGGGAGCCGGACAGTTTCCTCAGGAACAGATCCACATCCACACCACATACATTTCAGGTACATCACTAATAGATTTACTCATTACTTTCCTTATTTTGTTCCTACTTTTAAACTAAATGCATCTTCTCAAAAAGATAAAACAGTAGAAAAATCTGGTAAAATGTTCATGTGTATTTTCCATTGGGACAGCAGGCGCATGACAAAGAAGAGAATCCAGAACCAGTCGGCACCATGGAAACCCAGAGGTATGTACCAGTGGCAACAAAAAGGGACATTTTAATTGGTTTTTAGGTCAGGAGAGTATTAGGTCAATGATGTGTTCACCGAGCATAAATCTCATCTTAATTCATTGTGGCACCTAAAACGTTAACACCCACCCACTCCAGTGAACAACATTCTTTTGAAAAGATTTACACAAGCGCCATAGACCAGGAATAAAAGAGCCGGGGTACAGAAGAAAACCATTTAGAGGATGCAAGAGATATGAGACTGGGCCGGTGGTTATTCTTTCAGCATGACAACATCAATAAAAATCCGGCTACAATGGAACCACTTAGATCACAGGATAATCATGTGCTGCAATGGCCCAGTTAAAGCCCAGATGTAAGTCCTATTGAGAAACTCTGATAACAGTTGCTTTTCAGACACTGTCTGTCCAGTCTGACTGACCGCAAACCATGTATCATTTTTCTTCCGGTTCACAATTTTCCACTGATTAGTGTTGGTTTTTAAGATCCCACCGAAATACATTGAAGTTTGTAATTGTTATGGAGCAAAATTTGAAAAAATTACAAATAGATTGGCAAGACACTTTATTTCTTTTAGTCATTCATATTTAAATCTCCACTTTTCCAGAGCTTGGTTTGAGCTTTTTCCTTCTGTTTTATTCTGAATTTTATCGTCAATTTCAGCTGCCAGAAGAATGAAGCAGAACAGCCATCGGAGAAGCGAGTCCCTGAAGGCCAGCAGCGCTCTCGGAAGGTGGGGCAGAGGGGAAAGTCCATGGAGGAGCTTGGAGCATCCAAAATAACTAAAGTATCGACCCTGAGCAAAAGCTCAGAGCACCTGGATCAGCTGCGGAGGAATTCAGCTGAGCCTGCAGGAGGGAGCAGAAATGACAGGAGTATTTCACACTTTGCTGAAGACAGAGACGCTCGACGGCAGGAAACAAGAAAAGAAGCAGAGTTTGTTGGTCAGAATAACTCTCAGGGACAGAACCAACACCAAACCCAGAAACTTCCTCCCCAGAAGCAAAGCTCTGAGCAGAGGGAGGATGCAACAGGAGAAACAGGCTCTGGTGGATCCGTCTCTCCAGTCTCCGGTGGAGAACCCAGCGAGACATTTTCCAACCCATCTTCCCCCAAAGGTCAAAAGATCAGCGAATGGGAGATCAAATCCTCCTGTTCCACACCCTCCCAGACAAAGCGTCCTTGTGAAAGCACACCTGTCTCCAGGTAAGAGGAGACTTTGTCATTCTGTTTTCTGGATGCCAACTGAGGTTCCTAAGTTATTTTATTATGTACCTGGTTCTGCCTCTTCAGTTCTTAATTATGATTATTTTATTTCTAGTAGAAGTGGGACTTCCCCAAGATTAGAGAGGGAGCAAACTGTGGACAAATCAAGTGGCGAGACAAACCACGAAGTGACTCTGAGCTGCGGCGTCACCACCGATCCGTCGCTGTGGATTCTCCCACCAGAAGAAGAGCTCAAAGCGGATCTCCAGAACTCCTTTCAGACAAACAATGTTTCCGACGAGCGTGGCGGCTCCATCGCCACGAAGCAGACAAGCGACTCCTCTGTGTCTCCCTCTACGTCTGCCTCCAAAGCAGAAGTCAGTCACCAGGCAGACGAGCCAAAAGAACCGGATCTGGAAGCTGAGAAGGTGGGACAAAAGGAGGAGACGGAGATGAGGGAAATGCCAGAGGGAGAGACAGACAGCTCAGAAACGTCTGCCAGGAAACCTAAGTGGGAGGAGCTTGTAAAGGCGGTGGTTAAAGCTGACCAGTCACTGGCCAGGGTGCTCTGTCCGCTGGCCAGTCGTAAGACTGGCCTGATGCTGATGGAGCAGCTTCTGTCGGAGGACACCCTGCTGATGGAGGAGCACTACAAGAAGAAGCAGGAGCAGAAAGGAGCTGGTGAAAGGTGAATTTAGGGGTATAGCCTGGTTCAAACTTGGATTTGTTTCACACACATTTTGACCTGTCATCCCTCCAAGTGACAAAAACTGAATCTAGTATCAAAAATGACTTTATTCACATATTTGGACAGAGCAGATAAGTTAATCATGACTGCTTGATGAATGTTTCCATGAAACTTTACACTGGCTCCACAGCTGAGCTTTGCCAGTGTTGCATTACATTTTGTTACGCCACATGTGCAGAGACACCTGGTTATTTGCTTAGACTGGGGTGTGTGTCTGGGTAAGCAGATGCATGGAGACGGTGTTCTTCTGTTTCTGCTTTTTGTAATGCCTCTTGGCTTTCCTCAGCGTTCCGCAACATTGACACAGCAAATATGACATTTTTGCCAAATCATGCCTGAACTGCAAAAACAGCAGAGAACGTTTGGATGAATGAAGTTGTATTGACATAAATGTATTTCTGTCTTTAGCAACGAAGCGGGTAAAGGAGCTGAACCATCTCCATGTCCGCCTGATTCAGACAGCGAGAAATCTCAGTGTATGGATGAGCAAAGCCAAGCTGATATCACTGAGATGAAGGTAATTATTAGATTAACAAGCAGCTCAAATAATGAGCTCATTATGAAGAATGAAGTATTGACATGCATAAATGTTTTTCCTGGGTTTTTAGTAAGATAAGTTTAAATATGTCCTAATGTTTTAGACTACTTCAGTGTTTCCTGAATTTGGTGTAAACAGGATGAATGTTGCACAACTGCAGCTTCCTTTGGGTTTCTACTTTTTAACCAAGTCTGGTGATTTTAAATTGATACTACCTGGTTGCTATTTGGCCTTAAGCGGATCCATTTCACTACAGATAGCCATGTCCCTTATCACATTATGTTCTGTCTGCCTCTTATCAGAGTCTCTAGCTTGTGTAATATCTGGCTTTGCAGCTAACTCTCGTTTTTCTTCCTGGCTGCCCTGCAGACTCTCTCCTGTAACTTCATATCTTCATCCTTAATCATTTTCTGTGCCTTGGAATATTATTCATGCATGTTGAACTTTTCCACATTTTATGCTCTGAGAAACACAAACTCCAGTCCATTTGATTGTTGTTTTATTTGAAAGACCACTCTGGACGGAAGAAAAATTACGCACAAATTTAAACTTTTGCAAATACAGATGCAAGTCTGTTAGTATTTCTCTCTACCTGGTTTGGACATTAAATTTGTGCCATTTTGTTTTTGCAAAACACCTCAAGCTCAGCCAGACTAGACGAGATGATATCGAAAGCATCTGTGAATTGATGTTCAAGTCTTGTCGGAATGGCCCAGTCAAAGTATGTTTGTAGACAAAATAGTTCAGTTTTGGTTTGATTTAGTAAGAGGTCATCCAGGTCTTTGCTGTGTGAGCCAAACTGCTGATGAAGCTTCTGACTTTCTGTCAACAATGATTTTCTTATTGGTGCTTTTGTCAGATTTTTGTGGTATTGTAAAGAATAATATGTGAATTGTATTTAAGGGCAGCAGAGTAAACAAGGTTGACTACAAATGTTTGCCACACTTTTCAGACTTTAATTGCAATTTTGAAAGTAAAGTCATGTATCTTTTTCCTTCTGTTCCACATTTATGCACTAATTTTTGTTGGTCTACTGCATATTATCTCTAGTAAATATATTAAACTTTTTGCTTGTAGCCATGGCAACAGTGAAAAGATTCAGAGGTTGTGAATTGTTTCTCAAAGCATATTTTTCCGTTGTGTTCGCAGCTTTTGTTAGTTTCTTATATCAACGAGCATCTGCGTTCTCTGGAGGAGTCGCGCGTAGCCCTGCAGACAGAGGTGGAGGAGAACGCGGCCCTCGGGGAGGCGATGAAGCTGCTGGTGGGCGAGCGCTGTCTGCCAGTGGAGCTGGAGAGGTACAACCTGTTCATCGGGGACCTGGAGAGGGTGGTCAACCTGCTGCTGTGCCTTTCTGCCCGGCTGGCCAGGGTGCAAAACGCCCTGAGTGTCGTGGACCAACACACCGACGCTGAGGAGAAGGTAGGAAGCCCGTTTGTTCTTGTTGCTGTTGGAGTTTTGCTGTTTTTAGATTTTCATTTTTGCACTGCTTTGTTGTTATACGATGGACTAATAGGGCTACATTAATTCAGTTCAGCTCAACTGAGTTAATTTATGGTGCTAATTAACAACAAATGTCATCTCAAGGTGCTTTGCAAAAAAGTAATAATATCAATTCAATCACACATACATTCCAATTGATCCTAGTTATTAAACAGTACAGTATGCTCAATTAATTATTCAAAGTAGATTTAAAAAGAAAAAAAAAGAAAATTGTGAGAATAAAGTCATAGTATTGCCAGAATAATGTTGAAATAATGTATGAAAAAGGTGGCGAGAATAAAGTCATAATATTTCTGGAATAAAGTCATATTTTTACAAGAATAAAATTTTAATATTATGACTATTCTGACAATATTACAACTTTATTCTTGTACTTTTAATTCTCTTGTAAATTAAAAAAAAAATTCTTGTAGCACTTTGACAATTACAAGAGTTTAAAACATATTCTTGCACGCTATGTTTCTTAACATGGCATTAATACTACATTATCTTTTTTGTTTTATTTTTACGAATCTCTAACTAGTTTCGTCTTTGCTGTCTGCATAAAATATAATATACAATAAAGTTAAAAGATTATCAATGAGCGGAAGGTTTGATAATAATCAGCTAATGTCCTCCAAAGCCTACCATCAGCGCCGCATATTATGTTTTCTTTTACGCTTCTGCCTGTCGCTCCTAATGCTGTTTACACATACACACTAATGCGTGTGAGTAAAAGCAGACAGTCAGCAGGTGGTTCTAAGGACACATTATTTTATGTAACCATGCAGATTTCTGGATTTGCTGCAGCTCATTCAGAGCTCCTGGATAAACAACAAGCACAAGCGGCTCTGATGCCGTCAGCTTTACGCTGGTTGGGTTTACTTTTGCCAAATCAAACACAGCAGCAGGGAGAAGTTGAAGGGCAGCTCTGATGAAGTCAAGGCTTCTAACTGTGTGGAATGTATAAAATGCTCCTGAGTTTATCTGTATTTAATGACCAAGTTTTCTATCTTATCTGTTTCCAGGACAAACACTTTAATAGACTTTGGAGAATCGATTAACAAATATTATATGCATACTTTTTCTAAACCTTTAGGCTGATTTTTAAAACGAAAAACAAAGACATATTGCTTTTTTTTTTTTAATTAAACTGTCAGCCTTGTTGAGAAACATGAAACTTCCTGTCCCTTATTATCCCTTGTGATGTCATGACACCCCTCCTCCCCGCCCGTTTATTTCAGCTTCAGCTCATGTTTGCATGGATGCATTTGATTTCTAGATTTATTTTAAAAGCACTCATTGCTCATGTGTCTATAAGCTGGACATGACTGCAGAGCGTGCTGCACACACAGGGCTTGTTAGAGCCTCATTTGCTCTCTTGCTGTTATCAGCAACAGTGCTATTTACACTGACTCACCGAAACTCTGGTCCAGTTTCGATGCCATTTGTATCTACCCTGCCCTCTGTTGACATACAGACACACTGCAGCTTCTGACATGTGATGCTGCAACTTCCACATCATCTAGTTCCAATGAGAAAACCGCCTCCACAGTAACATTTTTTATATGGGGTTTTTGTACTGTTATAACTAAAACTTCAGCTTATTGTATTTTTTTAGTTTTAAATTAAAGAAAAACAACCAAGTTTTAATTTTCTTAAATACATAAGAGTCACAAAGTGTTGCATGCAATTGATTTCAAGCTCTGGGTTATTATTCTGTGCTGCAATTACAGCTGCAAGGCTTTGGTTTATGAACTTATAGGAT